>NW_027397316.1:0-51409 GCF_003265705.2 Callorhinus ursinus | reverse complement strand
AGACTGATGAATCACGCATCTGTACTTCTGAAACAAATAATGCAATATATGTTAAGAAAAAAAAAAAGAAGAAGATAGCAGGAGGGGAAGAATGAAGGGGAGTAAGTCGGAGGGGGAGACAAACCATTAGAGATGAGGGACTCTGAAAAACAAACTGAGGGTTCTAGAGGGGAGGGTGGTGGGGGGATGGGTTAGCCTGGTGATGGGTATTAGAGAGGGCACATTCTGCGTGGAGCACTGGGTGTTACGCACAAATAATGAATCATGGAACACTACATCAAAAACTAATGATGTAATGTATGGTGATTAACATAACAATAAAAAATTATTTTAAAAAATTTTGGCAAAAAAAGAAAATAAGAAATGGGAAACAATAGGGGCGCCTGGATGACTCAGTCGTTAAGTGTCTTTCTTCGGCTCAGGTCATGATCCCAGGGTCCTGGGATTGAGCCCCGCATCGGGTTCCCTGCTCTGCGGGAAGCCTGCTTCCCCCTCTCCCACTCCCCCTGCTTGTGTTCCCTCTCTCGCTGTGTCTCTGTCAAATAAATAAATAAAAACTTTAAAAAAGAAAGAAATGGAGGCAATAGTGCATTAATATTGAAGAGATTCTAATATGTGACAGGGATTTTATAACATGCTTTCCCACTGGTTATCCCATTTAATTCTTATACCATCTGTGAGAGGCAGAGATGATTATTAAATTGAGAAAATCAGATAATACACTCATAATTAAACCCATGTAAAGGTAACAAATCATTTATCAATCTCTTTTAAAATACCATTTTGATTTTTGTTATGTTTTCAACCCTGGGATATCTGAACTACATGAAAAAGTAAGGAAAACTTAAAAGGAGATAAAATGAAATTTAAGTAAAACATTTAAGAAAAGTAAAATTGATCATAATCCCACTCAGCAAGAGCTCTTTTCTCTAATTTTGTGTCTCACTACCAATGTTTATGTAGAACTGGAATTATATATGGTTTTTAAGCCTACTGCTCTTACTTCACCTTAGACGGTAAACATTTTCCCATGCTATGATTTTAAAGAAGTGACATGTAATCTCTACGTGGTTGAAAATTTCTCTTAAGCAAACTTTTATGTGTGTTCCTGTGATGAACTCCCTCAAGCAAAAATCTTTGAACACATTGTTCTTCCTTCCTTCTTCCACTGAGATATAGATCTAGAAGTGGAATCGCCAAAGTTAAGTATACATTTTGAAATAGTTCACATCCAACTATACTGCTACTCATTTCACTCTGCCTTTAATAACGCTGGGTATTATAACAGAAATTATGGCCAAATTGTGAGAGACAGAAAAAGTTTAGATTATCTGTCAACGGTTTTGCTCAGGTAGTAGATTCAGCCAACCCCGGGTGCGGAGAGGGAATGGGAATGTGGGAAGTGCCACAGGAGCCTGGCCTTGGGCTGAAGTACCTGCAGCGCTGGCCTTGTCTGGGGAAAGTTATGTAGAAAGTCCTTACCTCCGCTGTCCTCAGATTGCTGCCCTCTTGAGGAGTCATATCCTGCTCTCCCCTAACACGGCCAAGCCTGGCAGCTTCCGGTCTCCAACTCTAGCTGCAGGTACGGATCATGTGAGTCCTATCCCCAACCTTGTATCGCATGGCCTTCTCTCACTTCCACCTTTTTTTTTCTCCGAAGCATGAAGGTTTTGAGGTTCTGCTGAGGTGCTTCTCCCGCCCCCACTCAACCCTGGCAGCACATTAGAATCACCTGGAGAACTTTACAGACACTACCGATGTCTGCCACTGTCCTTGTACCCCCAAAAAAGAGATTCTGATTGGTCTCAGGTGGGGCCTGGCCATGGGTATATTTTTTACAGCTCCCCCATGGGATTCAAACTGCATCCAGGGTTGAGAACTATGGATAATATCACCACTGCACGGCATCTACTAGAAGTTCCCCGCAGTTTATACTGTCTTCTCTGCCCCAGGCTTTTAATGCTGATAACAGGTGTCCATATCTACACCCCTGTACCACCAGTCTTTTTAATATTGTTTGCTTTCAGTGGGTTTCTACTCCATTCCATTGTGCTCTCTATCCAATTACCTTCTGAAAATACCCATTTGTACATCTAACAAGAATGGAGAACACAGGATGCTGAAAACAACTCTTTCATCCCCATCCCCCACACACAATCCTCCCCATCTCAGTTAACGATGCCACCGTGCCCCCCTCCTATTCAGGACAGAAGACGAGCAGGGAGTCTTGATTCATTCATCCCTGTATTTTCTTCACAGTAAGTCCTTCTGCTTGCCCACCAGAGGACGTCCAATCTGACAGGGCATGATTCCCACCACACCCATCCCTACTCCTCTAAGTGCCCTTCTCACCTGCCTCCCTGACTCCAGTAGTGGCCCCTCGAGTGCAGCATCACACAGCATCCACAGGGACCTTTTTAAACATAAAATATATCAGAATCTTCCCCTACCTAAATCCCCCCGTGGTTTTTCATTACAAGAAAAATCAAGTCCAAGTTCCCTAAATGTCTTACTTTGTCTACCTCTCCCAGTTCACTTCCTACCACTTTTGAGCATCACGTTAGCCCACACTGGCCGCATTTCTGTCCCCCGAGGCCCCTGAACTTTATTTTTTCTCTTTCTGATGCACTTCTCTCCTCGGTATTGCCATGCCTGGCTTCTTTCTACCATGTAAGACTCAGTTCAACTAGCATGACCTCATCTAAGGCCTCCGTGAACACCTATATAAATTCAAACTTTCTACCCTGCAATCCTGTTCAGCATTTCTCACTGGCAGAAATTATCCTATTTATTTATATGTTCCTGTATGAATTCCCCACTAGAATGCTCCAGGGGGTAGGAGGACAATCCTTGAATCAATCCTTTATCCTTCCGGCAGCTCAGGAGCCTGATGCCTAAACAGCATCTGGCAAATAGTAAGTGCCTAATAAGCAGTTGAACAATGAAGGATGTTTATGGGACTGGGTGGAAGAGGAGCTGCACATGCCTGCTCCAATCACTAACTCGTGCCAACAGACCTGCTCCCCCTTAAGCCATGACAGACATCTTGTATCATACACTGTTTTGATACAAACAAAAGAAAACAAAGCCCTAAATTCTCAACCTCTAGAAATGAAATCTACTAATATACCTTGGATCTTTAATAAAAAAAAAAAAACATTTAGATGAAGAAGAGGAAAATGAGGCTAGGAAAAAGTCAGTGAGATGAATTTGAGCTTTCTCCAGAAATATAAATCATCTTACTTTCACTCAGCATGTGAAATCTTGCTCTATAGTTCGCAGAATCTATCAAGACACACTTTGGAAGAAATACTGTGGAAAAATATTCTTTACTCAGCACTGAAAATCAGTTCTTAAGAACAATCACCCTGAAGAGAAATGGCACGAGATAGGATGGTGAGAAAATGAGAGGGTTCTTTACTCTTCAAAGACACATTTCCTCTGCTTCTTGTGTTCAGTGCGTAAGAAATTGAGATCCCACGGATTGACATAGAGCTCAGTTTCAAACTGAGCATCCCATGCTTCCAGGGCTATCACACTGGCATGCTGGTTGAGTGTGCCTTTCTCAAAGGCGGAGAAATTCATGTCCAGATGCCTGGGAAACTGGTACTGTTCTAGTCAACACCGTTGTGCAATTTAAATTTTCTCAGTGTCATTCTCTTCCTCTCTACAGTGCTTTCCAGCTTGAATTATTTTTTTCAAACCATTAGTTCCTAAGTACAGTACTAAATATTTAAGATTAAGTTTGGCTTCCAAAAAGAAAATATTAGCTCGTGACATAAATAACGTTCAGGCTCTATTAATGATTTCAGTCTACTCCAGTTCTCACATATCCAAACATCCCTTGGCTCTCGATGTATATGCACCTTGATTTATCAGATTATTAGATTATCTACAGATTTCACAGTATGTGATTTAAAGCAGTAGCCATTATCTCAGCTTTTGGAAATGAAGATACTGAAGCTAATGGAGATAGACTTCATCAAGCTTAGGTATTTAATAAGAAGCAAAACTTGGATTCTTCCAGACTTAACACCCACCACTGTTTCTATAGTACATGCACTCCCTGCACTCTCTTATACACACACACACACACACACACACACACACACCGACTATAAATCACATCATTAAGAGTATAACTATGATCAAAAGGAAAACAACAACTATTACATGCATTCCAATTCTAAATTGCTGATTTCCAATCTAATTAGATGGTAATAGCATTAGATAGTGATAAACAAAACAAAAAGTTAACATCCATATTAGATGAAACCCGACACATCCACTGGATTAAACTGGCAGGGGTTCCCTGTGGGCAGCTGAGGAATAAGGGTATTTGGACTAACAATCTGAAAATGCAGGTCAATCAATTTGGAAGTGTCATTAGAATTTATCCACCTGGGATATAACATTTTCAAGGCAGGTTTTTTTTAATGTCAAAAAAAAGAAGACATGACCACATGGTAGATGCTAAGGCAACTTGCTTTGACCTTAAAACTATGAAGCTCAAAGGACAGATGTATACATAATCAGCAAAGCCTTAATGGAGTCAGGTTTTTAATCCAAATCAAATTAATTAATTTCTGGTTTCAGTGATATGCCAAAGAAGGGGCATCTCAGCCAGACCCACCAATGCAGATAATTGAAGCACCAAGTCTTCCTGCTCTTCACTGAGAAGACTTAGCCAAAGGGAAGCAGATGCCAAGAGAGCTACAAGATGCTAGCATGGCCCTGTTCTTCCTCAGGTCGTTCTATTTTTGTAATGTGACATTTAAAAAGCCTGTGTCACTCAGTGATGTGCTGCTCATCCACCTCCCCTGGAGCTCACTGGGTTTCCATGGCACTTATTGGGGGAACAGCAGTAGCCTTACGGCAGCTGGAGACAGGGGCTGTCACAGGGCCCACACGCAGAGCAGCTTACACCACTCTTCCCTGGAAGCCGAGCCTCATCACCAGCTCAACAGCCACACCACAGAAGGGTGGAAAGAAAACATTACTGAACAGAACACAGAAGGTTCCAGAAAGGGCAGAGACCAAGGAGTCGAGGTAGTCCCCAGGCATCATCTATACTCACAGAGAAAGTTGCAATTTAAGCCCTCTAAACTTTTAGGAATTCTTATTATGTTTGATCCTTGTGTGTATGTGTGCGTTCAGGTGTGTGTTTTCTAGTAGAATCTTACTAGCTATGTACGTGTAGGTTAACACTGAGCACTGTGGTTTTTACTGATGTCAAATAACCCAAAATGCTCTATCTCCTAAGGTCACTTAGTCAAGCATAGTTGCACTTTATTCCTTATTTGCTGACTCTCTGTGACCGTGATCCATCTTCTATCTGCCATACTATTTCTAGGTTTAAGGCAAAAAAAATAAATAAAACAAGTCACCAAAAACCCAACACTGGGCTCGATCTCATGACCCTGAGATCATGACATGAGCAGAAATCAAGAGTTGGACACTTAACCGACTACACCACCCTGGAGCGCCAAGAATGGGCATTCTGACACCACAATGGCGAGAATGTGAACTGCTCAATCCTTTTTGAATGAGAATTAGGAATCTGGATAAAAAAAGTAAGGTTTTTTGCATATACGTTGGCCAAAAGTTTCCATTCCATATTGCAGACTTTGGGGGCAGAATTTTATTTAATAATGACCAGACTGGAACAAACTAAATTCTTAACAGGTGATAAGCTCACCTAAATGTTTTAGTATGTCAATATACTTCAGCACAGCATCATTAAAAACAGGGTTTAAGTATTCTGCTATAGAAATATTTTAACATAAGTTGCAAAAGGATAGCTAAAAGAGTTATTAGGGTATGCATAATTTCATTTTTATAAAAAAATACATATTCATAGAGCAAAAAATTGGGTTAATATTCAACAGAAAGAGAACAGTAATTATCTCGAGGTGGTAGAACTACAGTTGACTTTTATTTCCCTTATTGCTGATGTTTTCCAATTTTCTATAGCGAACATAGCTTACATAATAATAAAGAGGAAGACGCTCCAAAAAAAAAGATAAAACATTAACACTAGCCACTGTGAGTTTGAGTTAAATGTCACTCTGGCTCAGAGCCGTGTCCTAATCAATGGATGGAACCACATTCTGATATCAAAATCCTTGTGACAAACAACATGCAGGAAATAATGCCTTACATTAAGACACATCACGACTTAGTGATACCGTTTCTTAGTCTTCTGTTCTTCTTGTAACATTCTGTAAAATTCAGGGGTGCCTGGGTGGCTCAGTCGTTAAGCATCTGTCTTCAGCTCGGGTCATGATCCCAGGGTCCTGAGATCAAGCCCCGCATCGGGCTCCCTGCTCGGCGGGGAGCCTGCTTCTCCCTCTCCCACTCCCCCTGCTTGTGTTCCCTCTTTGCTGTCTCTCTCTCTATGTCAAATAAATAAATAAATAATACAATCTTTGAAAAAAAAAAAGATTAAAAAGAAATTCTGTAAAATTCAGCAAGTAGGAACTCTGTTTAATTAAGGGAGAAAGATATTGCGGTTATATCTAGAACTAGATGAATTTATTTATACTTCCAAATGAAATATTTTGTGTGTGCCAGTGATTCCTCCCAGCCTCCCAATACCTCTGTCTTTGGAACCCGCTTACTTTCATGTGTGCGCATCACAATAACAGACCTACATCTGTCTACCGACCTCTCGGGGGACAGATAAGAAATTCTCTTTTTTAAAGTTGTAAACAAGCAGAGTTCACCAGATGTAAGGACATAACCGTGTCCCACCTATAGAGCACACTAAAACACTGGTATTAGTAAATGCTGAAATGCAAAGTATACCACCACAAGTATACGACTGAAATAAGACAGGGTCAGAGGTGGGGGGGGGGGGAGATAAACAGAGAAAGAGAGGAAAGGGGAGGGGGAGAGAGCCACCAGAATTAGTAATTCAGAAATTCCACTAAGATTTTAATCTCAAATTAAGAACTCGGCCTCAGGGAATGTCTTGTCCAACAGCCTTACCTACAGAAAAAAAAACACAATTTCAGAGATTAAGTGAATAGTCCACCCTGAGGTCTCAACTGAGTGTCAGAACTGGGCCTACGTCCCCAAACAAGGTCCCTGGCCTCCGCACTGGGCCTTAACTGCTTTTCTCCCTTTTAAAACCAATCTTCTAATTATCCTACTTCCAATTTTCCTTGGAAGCACAGGAAAAAAACAAATGTAACAATTAACAAGATTAAGCAAAGGAACATAAACTTCCCTGAGGTAAGACTCTCCTGCCTCTCCCTGTCTCCATAGAGATCACCTCCTGTTCATCGGATTCTTTTGCTCACAGTTCACAAAACGGCAGAGTCTGAGAGACGAGGTGGTAGGCTAGGCGTACAGAGATAAAAAAGCCTGGATAATATCCAGATTGGGAGTCGCTACTCAGACACCTGAAGTGGGCTGTATTGTCAATACCACACTGGTGCCCATACCAAACCTTAGGTAGATGGTAGGTGGTAAATGATCTGGGAGCTGAGCCACACAGTCCATTCTTCAAGTCAGTTTCTGGGAATAGCTGTACTTCCTTGAATCTGTCTCCCCCATGACACATGGAAACAACCCTTCTTCACCGAAAGCAAAAATATTCTCGAACATCCAAACAGCCTAATTTTCCTGGCACAAGAGCATCTCTATTTGGGGAAGATCCAAAGGTTCAAACGATTGCATATAACTGATAACTGAAGATTAGAGTGGACTTCCCAGCACAGCAGTGAAAAGAAATGGATGGATTAGCTAAGGGTACTCTTCCCAAAATGCAGCATGTGTAATTTATTTTTATGCAATTCATTTTCATACCTTGTAGCTGCTATCTGGAGGAAAGAAAGCAGTTCTAGTCGAGGAAACAGATGATTTCATTTGGCAAAGTAAGCATGTCTGGGAAATGTGAGACAATTCAGTGGCAAATTTCAGCAAAGGGTTTGAGCTTGAAAGTATTGGTGGCCAAAAATCACCCTTCTCTATGGTTTGCTCACAAAGAGGCTCTCCTGTCAGGATAAAGAGTTCACTGACCGGCAATTTAATTCAATTTTCACAGTGGGAGTATAGTACATAAAGACTTTCTGTACCTGGCCATTAAGGTCTTCAAACCCTAACACTCACATAGGTAGCTGCTTTATGGCACCCAGAATGAGAATATACATATTCACTGTGACCAACATTTAGCACTTGTACTAATACATTGTGGAGTACAAGGGAGCTGAGAGTGGCAAATTACATCTATGTTTGATATGTATTGTTGTATATGTGGATAAGAGAAAGAGAATGTGAACATCATGGCAAGAGTTAATTTGGAAAACGTGTCAGGCCTCTATAAACCTTTGTTCTGATAAAACTTATTCTGTTCAACGTCAGTGCTCAAACAAGATTTGTCACCGCATGCTTGTAACACGAGGGCCTTACCCTCAGTAACAGCATTGTAAAAAATTCATTAAGGGTTTCAAATAAATTTGCAAGTTTCTCCCTTCCCCCCAGGCCAAATAAATGAACCACTACTGCTCCTGGTCCTTCCAACGGCCTGCAAGGCATGAGCTTTTCCTCGTCATTCTGGAAGGTAACCATTCAGACACCAGCGGGCCCCTGCAGAGTTCAGGTGCAGAAAGCCAATCAGAAGGCATCAGGCAGAAAGATGGTGCTTCGCAAGCAGCATGCTCAACGGGACCTCTTTCCTTGGGGTTAACATTTTTGTGTTATCTAGTCATTTAGAAGTAATAGAGCTCTTTAGACTTTTACAACACTCAGCCATTTGCATGCATTGTAAGAAAGAGCATTTCATTATTTACCATAAATTACTCAGAGCCGCTCATGATGAAAGATGAGCACCAGTGTGCTCCCACGGAAGGTCACTCAGAAGCTTACAACAACAAGTGAAGGGGAAACACAGATTTGATGCTGACTTTGTTAAGATCCCATCTACAGCATTGCTGCCTTCCTTTCAAAAATATCTTCTGATCAAATACACAAAGACCCAAGCAAATAACTGCAAACGGCACCTTTATCTCAGTCAAAAAAAAAGAATAGATAAACT
This sequence comes from Callorhinus ursinus, assembly GCF_003265705.2. Lineage (NCBI taxonomy): Eukaryota > Metazoa > Chordata > Mammalia > Carnivora > Otariidae > Callorhinus > Callorhinus ursinus. The sequence continues at coordinate 42,369 of NW_027397316.1, read as the reverse complement.
GAAAGTATTCCAAGTAAATAACACTAGTATGTGTCAGCTGACTTATTATAAAGGTTGACATTGGTGAAAATTATCTGATCAGTGAAAAATAGAGGAGGAGACACGCCGTTGGCTATTAATTCTAATTTAACATTCACGCTTGCATGGTGTTATAGCCCCTCTATCTGGTAACAATGAGCAACCAAGTAAACTGGCAAGAGTGATGAATGTGATTCTAATCTGAAGCCTCTTTATGGTGAACAAAGTGGGCGACTCAGTAATTTTGGCTGTGGATATGTGAAAGAAGGGATGTCGCTCCTGTGTACACGAAGAGCTCGCTGGCAGGCTGGGGGAGAGCCTCATCTGACACAGAACCATCGTCCTGGTTCCCAAAGCAGCAAGGTCTCTTCTCTCTCTTTCCTCACCATGTCATGAGCGCAGGCAGGGAAACAACAGAGCCACTGCCTTTTGAACGCCTTGCATGCGATGTCAGCATTATCCCGAAAGGTGCTGAGTAGCTTCTGGAAAGAGGACCTCGATGGAACCAGAAGGGTGATGCGGCGATCAATTCAAAAGTAGCTTCCGCCTCTGAAAATTCTAAAGGCAGTCACTGGTTCATTTAACCAAAACCAAAACTTTCTGCTGGTTATTCTCCTTGTATCTCTTCTTGCAGATTTTTAGGTATTCGAAAGCTACTATTTTGGGTTAAATCTAGGGCTGTGTTGATGTGACTATGCAAAAAACTAAACATATTTAAACATACCAATTCTTTTGCTTCTTGCAGCATTTTGAAGAGGCACTGGAATGAAGTCAATACTTAAATATATTCAGCACAAATCACAGACCATATCTTTAAATGCTTTGGGACAAATTAGCCTTGGAGAATCTTTAGAATCTCCTGCTTGTTCCTCCCTCCAAGTCATCCTGGAGACCTTGCATCTTCTGAAAATACCAGATATTTTGCCAATTGCTTGCACCAACCCTGACTGTTGTCTCCCACAAAAGCCTAGCCATGTCCTCCCAAGCCTTCCCTCCTTAATCATGCCTTGTCCTGAGGAAAAGAGGAGGTTGCCTCATTAATTCCAGGCCAGACCCTCTCTGCCCACCAGGCCAGACCCTTCACCAGTTCCCAAGCAAGGGTGTGCAAGCACACTTCTACCTTTGCTAACACCCCTTCTCTCCCATGGCCTCAGTTGTCCATTTCTCTGCCTAAACAAATTCTCCCCTGAAATCACCTATGTCTGCTCTAATCACTGCTTTCTGAAATGGCCTCATATACTTTTCAGTTGGAATCACACACTTGGGCGCTTAATCATTCTCTGATACATACGTTCTGGTCTTCTCAACAAAACCATAAATGCAGATGATGAATTTTCTTTCTCGTGGACTGTGCACTCAAATGCTGCAGAAGTGTGATAAAATCACTATTAGGACACAGGTATGCTTTTACAGGCGGAAGATGTGTGAAAAGTGTAATGGCTCATGCTGCAACAGAAACACTCCTGATATGGGGGAAAGCAAATTTTATGTAATATAAACACAAGTACCCACTCAGAAAGGCTTAAATTGAAAAGGAGCGTGGGTATCTTGCATGGAGTCTCACTAAGCCAGAATCCTGAGAACAAAAGGAAGCTGCTGAAGCCAGGAAGACCCTCTTTGCACCTGGTTAGACGGCGGGGCATAAACAACAAACACTCAGCATTATGATCCAGTTGTCTGTAAGTGGAAAAATCCAGAAACTCAGGCCACCTCCCTGGTAGCAGGAAGTGAAGGCCAAAGGAATGCTCTGAAACATTTCTTTTATATTTTTATGTTTGTATTGAGCTTGATGAATTTTGACCAACAGAACTCATCCATGTAATGAGCACCCAGATCAAGAAGCAGAAAATTATCAATATCTTAAAGCCTCATATCATGGGTCTCTCCATTTACTACCTGCCGCTTCCCCAAAGATAATCACTACCTCGACCTCTAACATTCAATATTATATAAGCAGAATCATACTTTCGTTCTGACTCTTTCTGCTCAGCAATGTATTTGTGAGCTATCCTAAAAGATTGTGAACACAGTTCGTCACCAAAGAACTATGTTCTCTACAAGTCACTACTTTCCACTGGCCTATGGAATTTATCTATCTGTAGTCCAACCACCTACTTTTAGTATGAGAATTAATATCTGGTAATTCTATGAGAGGCTTATGGAATCTAGAAAGTGTTTGAACTGGTCATCCCACCTGTTCTCATCTGACCTCAGCCTTCCCTTCTAGGACCCCTCACTTCAAACTAGCCTTTGCATTCTGCTTTCACGGGATCCTTAAAAAAGACCAGATAATTGGTTATCATACACACAATTGTTTGACTCCTACTGGCTGTATCCATCCCAAGCAACACTACTAAAGACTGCCCAACATCTGCAGACTGAAGAGCCATTAAGTAACTCATTAAACTTCCATCTTCTTTATCCTTATAAGGTCAAGGTTAATGATCAAAGGCCCAGGATAAGACACTCTGCCTTCAATAAGGTATTATTTCCCATAAGCAAATGAAATGCATTTATATTTCTACACATCTGCATTTCACAGCAGGAACCCAACTCAGCCAACACTTTAATGCTGACACCACCAAGCAAGATACAAATGCTTGGACTGAAAAAAAAAAAAAAAAAAAACTTTCACAGACCCAAGACTAATAACTAAACTGATTTATGGAGTGTATTCTCTGTCTCTGCTTTTTCAAAAGTTATTAAAAGTTTAATAACTTTACTTTTGTTTAATTAAATAAAATTTAATTAAACATTTTGTTTATTAAACTTTTGTTTCTAACTAGAGAGATAATTGTGACCATTAAATAAAACAGAAAATACAGCAAAATACAATAAACAGTATTCCCATTCCACAATCCAGAAATCACCACCATTAACAATTTGGTATACTTCCTTTGAATATAGTTACTATATATATTAAATCCATCTCTTAATCTGTACAGCTTAATGTAATCGGCACTTTATATAATTTTCTTCCCAAAGTTTTAGATAATTATATACTAAACACTTTCCAGTATACTTAAAATTATTAAACACACAATATAGTGGTTTTGTAAATCTATCACATGGGCAAAGTAAAATTTATTTTATTTACTACTTATTTCATTTTAACCTAAGGCATATAAATGCACATTCACCTGCCAACTATTTGGCTGTAGAATTCAAGGCTTTTCACTGACTAAATTTCCTACCTCTCTTGTGAAAACAACACCTATATATTCTGCAATGTTTCAGTTTCAGTTTATTTATTGTGGAATAAGAACTTAAGGCCACAAGTAAAACAATCCAAGGGCAGATTTCTTATGGATATATAAATACACTCCCCCTTAAACTTGCCCACAACTTCTTCAACAAGGATCTTTTTCAAGTGATTTATCTTTATAGAGTATATCCAAAGTAATCAATTTAGTTCTAATAGAAACCACAATTAATTCATTGGTTTGCATCCTATTTGAATATATTACCTAATTACAGTAAGAACAACAGGCATAAATAGATTTAGATACAACTAATACTTGGTAAGCACACCTCTCATTTGGTGAAGGCTGAAGCCCTATACCAACCGGAGCTATTCAGCACAAAAGGGCATTTGTCAGTTTTTTATCTTTTTAATTTTTAAATTTGTTTTAGTTTTGTTTTATTGTTTTGATCTTTTACAAACCCTTGTGTCGAGGGCTAACTTTCAAGTTCTCTGCTACCTGAGAAACCCTGACCCAGAAGCAGGTTGTCTACAAATGGTTTAGCACCAGGTTCCCCATGAAAATGCATTGAGTGATGAGCGAGGGGGGCTGCCCCCTTTACAGCTATGCCCCATTTCCCAGGAGGAGGGGCTCTCCGCACCGACCCCGGTCCCCACTTGGGGCGGGAACATTTGTCAGTTTTTTAATCCAGAAATAGAGCACCATACTAAAAAGTCAGTTAATTAGAATTAGGGTCAAGATAGTGTTTAATATAAACACTTCCGCACTCCATGATCACTTTTTATTCCTGGAGTCTAAATCTTACCATCATGCCAACAAAAACTTATGTTAAACAATAAATTTGGGTAAGCAATCTCACTTCCCCTCTTCTTGATGAGTACAGCTTTCATTCTTAGTCTGTGTGATTCATTCACAGTCTTATGGAGATTCTGATGAGACAGGCTTCCTGATATTACAGTGCTCCTATCCTTCTGCATGGCTATTCAAAGACTGTAATAACTCAATCTTGGCATTTGACTGATTCCCATTTTCTGTTCATGGGTTTGCAGAAGTAGAAATCCCAATCATCTTTCACTTTAACCAACAGAATTTTTTTTTCCCCCTTAGGGACCCTTGCTAGACAGAAATGTCAAAGAAGTAAGCAATTGACTGAGACCAATGTGGGGTATTCCTGGCTGACTATCAAGACCTCATGAATGTTAGTCTTCTTAGGACTGTTGGCTAGTCAGTGGTGGGGACCTTGTAGTATGGTTCCAAGAGGGAATTCAGATGCCCTGCAGGAGACACTGCATATGGTGCAACACCCAAAATTTATTTGATGGGGTTGGTATTGTTGTTTCTGTAGGACTCCAAGGCTATGGTTCCAAATGTTCCCTGATACATTTCCATTGGTCAGTCTCAGCATATGATGCAGTAACTACTGTAATCAAAAGCAAGTTTGGAACGGACAAAGAAGACAATTCTGGCTGGATCTTAGGGAGCAGAAAAATAAAGAATGTAACTGTTCTCTGTCATTGGTCTACTGGTTCTCTACATTGGTACACCTACAAGCAGCCACAGTTGAAAATAGAATTAGCAGATCAAGGAATACGAGTTTAAAGAACACAGTCTTTATCCTTTGTTGAAACATCACCTAAATTTCTCCTTGGACTGAAAACCAGGACAAATTCTCTGGTTTAAAAGGCTCCCTTTACCATAGCAAAAAACAGGTACAGGGCAGATGTGCCATTTATGGGGTTTATGATGGCAAATGCCACTGTCCCTGAGCTAAAGGGATTGAAAGAGGCCATGTACAACAGATAAGGCCACACTCTTACCAATGGATTAGTATCTGGGGTGGGGAGAGATTACCTGGAAAATGATCTTTCAACCTTCATGATTCTTCAAGCTATGACACTTAGCATGTCCTTGGCAAATTACAGAACCACTCTAAGCCAGGCTTAGATTAGCTGCATGATTGAGATCATCGTACCCGGACTACTGGCCTAGATGATGGTCTTTGAGTCCTTGTTTCAATCAACCAATAAGGCAATAAATAAATACATAAAGTGCTGGCCCTCCTGGCACGCGGCAAAACCCCACAAACAGCAGCTCTCACTGTTACTGCCTAAATTCTCAAACCCATTCCAAGACTGAGATTCTGTGAAGAACTCTTCCACATTTCTAAAAGTAACATTCGTGGCACAGACATCAACAGACTCTGATCCCAAAATGATGATGAGAGTGTGATTTTTCTCTTGGTAAAGTTCTAACTCTCTGGCAATTCTCAGGAAGATCATGACTAGTATCACATGTCATCACGGGAAGGGTCTCTTATGAGACAGGCTCTATGTTTAGGAATTCCTATCAAATATTCAACATAAAAATTATATCCTCATAATCCTGGCTATAATATACTCATGCTAAAATAGTTGCATAGATCCAGATGATCTTTTTTTCCCTAATGCTCTTATAGCCTACATTGCAGCCATGACACACACTACCACTTCTAAGAAAAGGCCTCAAAGAGAAAAATGTTATCATTGGAAGCTGCTAAATTTCCATTATTAAATTTTAATCTCAATTCAGTTTGCAGGCTTGTTTCTGACTCGTCTCTTTTTATGCCAGGGAATGGCAGTCTGTGATTTATGTACAATCACCAATCTGTCTTGAAAACTAAAGGCTTTTAACAAAAAGTAATACTTTGAAATATAAATCAGGATTAAATTTCCAACAAACACAGGCCATGATATTTTCAAACTGCTAATAGGAAAAGTTCCCCAAAGTGCAAAGGTATCCATCTAAAAGAGCTCTTTGATGGATACAAGCCATGTATCAATCCTTTGGGACCTAAATCACAGTAACTTCTAAATAAAGAGGGGACTAGCATACAATGCAGAGACTGCCTGTTTTTACTAATGTTCTCTCCAAACTCCCAAGATGCAATGACAATAAGACAGTGTGGGAATGGAACGAAAGCAAGGCATAGGGCATTTTTTTTTCTTTCATCAAGAATCTGAAGATTTCTGTAGATTTCAGGTTTCCAGATCATTCAACAATCTCACTCATTTTTCCCCAGAAAACTTCGGTTCCTCTCTTTGAAAAACGTATGTCCAAGATAAGCTTAAAAAAATGTGTACCAAGCAAAGGATGAGAAATGGTGGGCTCCAGTTTGTGGAGCAGACTAAATTTCCAACATGATTTGAGGTAGATTTCCACACCATATTCGACTGTGTGTGCCCGTGTATTCGAGAGGAGCACGGGAAAGACCCAAGGGCATACAAAAACAAGAATCTCTCATTGTGATAAAAGATCCCTCAAGCTAGGTAGCAAACCAGCTCCAATACTTCAACTGAATTCAGCAGCCTGATGTGCTCTTGGAGGAAAAGACCTAGTCTATCCACTTCCCATTTCTCTTGACATAAAAACAGGAAATTTTTTTGCAGCTTACAAGCCCTTGAACGAATGGTATACAAGGCAGGTAATTATCATGACCCTCATTATCCCAGAGGAGGACATTAAAGTTCAGAGAGATTAAAATGGTTCTTTGAGGTTGCACAGTTATCACAGGATTTAAGGCGACAGGTTTTGGGTTTGGTTTTTTGTTTTTAATGCAAATCTCCATCACCCTCCCACAAAAATCCCAAAAAGTAGTCATGACTGACGACTAAAGGAGGCACTTTCTTAGCCTGGCTCCACTAAGCCAGCTGACTGTCACCACCCCTCCAGTGTGATGAACACCATTAGGCCAGGGATAGTGACAAGTTCACAGCACCAGGCCAAGCTCAAAGAAGCACCCACACCACTGGGACCAACTTTTGAGTTGTATGCTTACCAGCACTCAGCCAGGGTAACCATCCTGTTTATGTCAGTTGCTCTTACTGTAATTATGTAATTTAGTTAAATTTGATGTAAGCCACTGATACATGATTGTGGAAATGAAAGATAATTGTAGTTTCTATTAAAACATAGGTGAATGCTTTGAAGAAACTCCAAATGGTGACAAAAAATAAAAAGAATAAAATTACTCTTTGAATTATATGTGCAAGAAAACTATAAAAGATAGCGGGGTAGGGGACATGGTATAGTATCTATAAAGAGTCTCGTTCAGATTCCTTCACTAGTGTCTTTTTTTTTTTTAAAGATTTTATTTCTTTATTTATTTGACAGAGAGAGACACAGCAAGAGAGGGAACACAAGCAGGGGGAGTGGGAGAGGGAGAAGCAGGCTTCCCGCTGAGCAGGGAGCCTGATGTGGGGCTCCATGGCAGGGTCCTGGGATCATGACCTGAGCCAAAGGCAGACACTTAACGACTGAGCCACCCAGGCGCCCCCTTCACCAGTGTCTTTAAAGAAGAAAGAGGGGATTGGAGGTATGGCTTACGAAAAAAGAAAAGAAAAGGAAGAAAAAGAAAAACATGTTAAGCTCAAACTTATAAACACACACTCAAGAAAAAGCCTTGGCCCTATATCAAGATATAGGAGAAAGCTTTATTTTAATTGTCTGCTTTGTAAATTATTACTTTTATAGACTTCTTAAATTAACCAGTTAACTACCAGCATTGCAATGCCCCAAACTGATGTTTAATAAATATTCATTAAAATGAATTAAAATATTGAAACATGACATGTATTATGAAGACAACACAACTATATGAAAAGACATAATAGCTTATATTCAGTTGAACTACTATTCTGTGGAATCACACAACAAATGCTGTCAAAATTTTGTGTGATTTGTATGCCAATCTACGTGGGACAATAAGTGGCCATTAGGCTTTGGCCAAGTTTTTGGAATCCTTAAAAATTTTTTAATTTAAAAAATAAAGTACCCGAGACAGTGTAATAACTCAATTGCATAAATGGGTAGAATTTTTTTCCTCAAATTTCTACATCAACGTAGTCTAACATTGTCTTACCAAAAGGGTTGACTTTTATAACAACTTGAAATGACATGGCGATGTTAAGACTATCTAGGAAAAATGTGAAAGACTACTGCTTACACTATAAGAAATAAAGGGCTAAAAAAAAAAAACCAAAACTCTACAAAGAACCTTCAAACGAGCCATTATTCAACAGGAATACAAGAAGTCCCAATGAAACAGTGGTAAAGATGGAAAATCAAACGAAGCATCTATCCTACAACTCCCATTAATAATTGCACGAATGGAAAACACCTATTTAGGTACATTTTTTTCTTTTAAGATTTTATTATTTATTTGACACAGAGAGAGAGAGAGATCACAAGAGCAGGAACACCAGCAGGAGGAGTGGGAGAGGGAGAAGCAGGCTCCCCACCGAGTAGGGAGCCAGATGCAATGCAGGGCTCAATCCCAGGACCCTGGGATCATGACCTGAGCCCAAGGCAGACGCTTAACGACTGAGCCACCCAGGCACCCCTTTAGGTATGTTTTCATCCTGATATTAGAAAGTTTTAAACTGAGTCTGATCCCCCCACCCCTTTCAATATGTATATGGTTCTGGAGGAAACACTTTCCTGGGTGTGGACAAGAAAAACATCTAGGATCTCCAAAATGTCTCAGTGGTATTTGTCAACCCAGTACAGCTCTGCTTCGCCCAACACAAAAGTCTGAGGATAAAAACAGATTCAAAGGGGAAAAAAATGAAATTCAGTTCTATTCACAAGTAATTCAAATGCCTTTTACAGACTTAGATTTATGGCTCTTTCCTTGCTCTTATATATTTCAGGGCCAAATTTCATGTTCCATTTTCAACATCCCAGATAGAATATCGAGATATGCTTGGCACTAGATATGAGAGGTTATGAGGAAAGAATTTCTACAAAAGAAGCAAGCTGAAAATCTGACTTCTTCCCATCACGCTTTGGACAGGAGGAAGAGCTGGGGAAGCATCCCCAAGGGAAGAGAGAACTTGCTCTTCTGCACACCAGACCTCCCAAGACAGAACTGAGTCACCCTGCACCCGCACTCTTGCTCATGGCCCAATCTGGACTTGGAAAAGTAACAGACAGAAGTTGCTACAAACCAGCTTCTAGTGTCTGTTTGTTGGGTTTGTTTGTTTGTTTTTTCCCCTTTCTAACTGGTTTATGGATCAACACTGTGTTAAAAAAGGCTATCCAGAAAATACAGCAGAAATACAATAGGTGGATGGATTCACAAATCAACCCTGCAAAACGTCATCTCAATTAGCAACAGTATTACCAATCCCTTAGCAGTCATGGGGAACAAAGGAGGAAGGCTTAAACCACACTGTCTTCATGCACCAAGACCAAACTAAAAATGGCTCTAGAAAGAGCCTTGCCCACACCTGCCCGTGCCCTTTGGGGTGTGTGTGTGTGTGTGTGTGTGTGTGTGTGTGTGTGTGTGTGTGAAGTACAATGTGTCTAAACAGCAAAACACACAGTATAATTGATTAAAGCGGAAAAATTTCATAATCCTGTATTAAGGCCAAGGAAATCAAAACATACTCAGGTTGTAACATGTGCTCATCAAAAAGCTCTCAACTAAATTTCATAACAAATACTGACCTGTCCACTTTGGTGGGGTTGGGACCTGCTTTGCTAGAATTCCTTTGAAGGCTTGGATTTATGTAAATAGAGGACAATACATAGAAGTAATTTTATTTAAACAAATTATTTTTAAGGTTGCAATAAAACAACTAAGAGTACTCTTACTGAAAGACTGGAATCTTTTGAAAAGAGTACAGGAAAATACTCAGTGTTGGGTGGGGGGATGGGGTAACTGGGTGATGGGCATTAAGGAGGGCACGTGATATAATGAGCACTGGGTGTTATGTGCAACTGATGAATCACTGAACTCTACCTCTGAAACTAATAATACACTGTTAATTAATTGAATTTAAAAAAAATTTAAATAAAGAAAAGAAAATACTCAGTGTTATCAAAGGCTGTCTTCAAAATTACAACAGGTATGACTAGGTAAAGTTTCAATGAAATAGACTTGGCTATAATAAAATCACCCCCATACCATGTTTATACATCAGTGATACATTCTACATCTACCTCTTCACTAAATACACTATTTGAAATCTGTGGTCTTACTTATTGTAATTAAATATATACTTTCCAAATAGGGCCCTAACACTAACCAATTAAAAGTAGCTCTTTCTCTTGTCTTCAGTTTCTGAATTTAGCCAATAACTCTGAACTCTGAACTGTTAAAACAGGGCTTCTGGCTGAGTAAAGTAACAATCCAGACTGGCACTGTCAACACTCTACATATAAATTTCAAGTCTGAAAACACAATTCATTGTGCTGTAAAAGGCTCTTTGTAAACTGGTCAAAATCACTGTTCCTCTCCTGTCTATAGTAAATCTTCATTTGTCTTGAAAAATTTGTGAACTAATCTACCTTCTCAGAGGCAAGATGCTTTGAAGAGGTCTTTGGCGAAATAATCTGGTGGCAATACGTTTAAGATATTTGCTTCTAAAAAAAATACCTGAAGCTAAAGCAAGTCTTGGGCAGCTAACTGGGAACCCAAGAGATGGCAGTAATGTGGAAGAAAGTTTTGGTCCAGCTCAGGGTCTAAAGCTTGGAAGAGGACAAGAGAATAGTCAACCTCAAGCCCTTCCCCTCCTTCTGCTTTTAAATTCAATCTTTCTTTGTCTTTAATCCAACAGAAAATTAAGAGTCTTCTAAAGTGAGCCTCCCGCATAACAAAAATAGCTTTTGTTTTGCCTACTACCCATCAGTAAGTGTGTTTATTCAAGAGTGAACCAGCCCCTTTCCCTCCAAAGAGCTGTGCTGCCTCTACAGACAAGATCCTTCTGACTGACCTAAGACAAACACAAAGACATTTATTCTGTAAGCCCTGAGATGTTCAAGAGCAAAGACCCTAGCCATTAAGGAATCAGTGACTTAGTCTTGAAGAAACAGAGCCTCATCCTTAGCTGTCCTCAGGTGCTACAACATAATTCATGACTTTCAATAAAAAAGAAGAAAGAAGAAGAAAAAGAAAGATGAAGAAAGAAGAAGAAAAAGAAAAAGAAAAAAGAAAGAGAAAAAGAAGAAAAAAAATATACTTAAGTCTGACAGTAGGAACTAGGAAAAGGGGGAATTTCTCTCCTGGGAACTTTAGTAACATAATCAAAACAAGTGAAAAATAAAATGCAAGACATTCAGGCCGTTCTTCAGCCCACAGTAGCAGTGCTAATAATCCCTCAAATGAAATCCTTATATCCTTTTGTTAATCATCCTGCAATCTTGGACACACACACACACACACACACACACACACACACAAAACTATCCTTTTCTCTAAATTACCATATAAACCTCACTATTTAAATTCATCTTTTACGGAAACTGCATAATCTTTCTTTCATTAAAATTTCCCTTGTTGATATATGCAAACCAGGTCAGTTTCTATTGGATTTGCATACTTGTGTTTTATCCCTTAATTCAACTCCTTGTTGAAGGTTTAAAAAATAGCAAGAGCTGGATCTCAGATACACATAAAACATATGCTGCTTATATGTCTAAGTGAACACTGACACCATTTACAGATTCTCCCCGCACCCCTTTTCCTTGGGGCTGAGAGCCTTGTCAATAATCATTACTTATTAAACAGGCTGCCATTCCCTTCTACAGAATGTAGAAAAGGAGCATGGAGAGGTAGAAATAATTACCTTGGGCTTTTCTTTAAAGACCTCCGGAATGCAACACAAGGAAATCAATTAAGAAAGAACATGAAATATCCCCCCCACACACACACACATATACAGTTGAGAAGTACACCCACACTCCATTATTCGTATCAATTGCATCAAATGATAGAAAATCTGAGGTCTTCAGGATAGACACATATATATTTTCAAACTACTGAATATGTCCATACATACACCTGCACATCCTTTATTCTCCACAAAACTCAGGCTAGATTTGCTGAGAGAAGCCTCTAAACACCTCCTGAGAAAATGTGCTCTCAAAAATGACTGCTTCAGCCAAAGGAGAGGGAAGCAGGAAGTTATCCGGTTTGACTGCCATTCTGGTTTGTGGCAGATTCCCTCCTTCCCCTCTTCTCTCTGACTCCCAATTTTTTTTTTTCTCCCAGAGTCAGGGCATTAAGGAATTTCTCTCTTGGACCTTACCCACAAACGCACTAAATCCTTTTTTTAAAAAAAAGTTTCAAGGGTTAAATAACACCCAGGTTAATAAGATCACAGGTCTGAGAAATGAAAAATTGTCAGATGACTGAAAGCAAGCCAGGTAATCCTACTGAAGAGTTAATGATGAGCCCTCTTCCTCTCCAGATGTTATAGCTCAAAACAGAAATACAATGTAAAGACAGTTTTTTGAGAACAGGCTTGCACAGAACTTGAACTGGCAGGCGGGGGGTTTGTCCTAAATAACCTTCACAGGTTGCAAACTGTTTCCGATATCCTGATCAATAGTCAGACTGAGAAGCTTCCCAACATTTCCTTTAAGAGCAAGATGGGGCGTAGGGGGTGGGAGGTCAATTAGTCACACAAAACATTTGTAAAAATACAGAGAAAATATACACCACCTAGACAAATACATAGGAAGCTATCACTCTTGGGGTAAACTGGCCAGGGCTGGCAGGAATCGCGCCCAGGCTAAAGATGCTACATTCACAGAGTGACCTGTTTCAAAGGGGTTGGACGTTCTCCCCCTGGAGTGCAGAGAACTCTGTCCAATTCCCCTTATATTTTTCAGGCACAGAGGGGAGGGAGATGAGGTTTCACAGCCCACCTTTGGGAAAGGAACAAAAGCAAACGCTTGACAGCTGAAAAAACTCCTCCTCCGTCAGGACCCTAGAGGCGGTAGCTCGGCAGGGCTCCCTTGCTATTTCCCCCTACTTAACTCACTCTGGGCGACCACAGAATCAATCTCTACACCCAGGAAGGGCCATGGGCAGGCTGCGGGGGGAGATGGGGGGGGCGTGGTGGAGGGTGGTGGTGATCACTTTAGCCCTACGCCATGGATCGCCTCCTTTCCTTACCTCCCCCAGTGGCTTCTAATTAACCCTTCCTTCCTGGTCGCTGCCCGGGTCAGGGCTGCTATAAGTCGACAGCTTCATTCTATCAACATTTCCATCAAATCACCCCCCCACACACACGCGCGCACACACACCCACACAGACACAACTTCCCCTTGTGGTTTATCATCGGTCAATTTGCATGTGCTTTTCTTTCACTCCTTCCTACCGGCGGGGAAAGGGCTCAGGGCTTTTGGGAAGGCCTCCCTCCCTCCCCAGCTCTCAATAGGAGCCGGATCCGGGAGCTCGCCAGCAGGTCTGCAGTGAGCAGAGATCGCGCTCGCGTTAACCCTTGGAAGGGAGTTAGGAGATCTGTTCTCGTCTGGGACCCACTGAAGTAGGCCGGGTGGAGCTTTACAATCTGCCTCCGTTTCCTACTGCCCCCCAGCCTGCACAGGGACCCCGAACAGACCCGCACCTTTTTCCTCCCTTGCGGCCAGGTTAACTATCTCATTCAGCGCTCCAAACCTGGAATGGGGTGAGGGGTGGAGGATGCTAGAAGACAGGCGGCGGAAGGGAAAAGACAGCAGGAGGGCAAAACGGAAAGTCAGTAGTAAATCAGAGTTCAGTCCCCGTGTATACTTACGAAATTTGGGGCTGGTGCTTGTTTCTGGCGTGGTGGTGGTAGAGGAGGAAGACGAGGAGGAGGAAGAGGTGGTGGCAGCATCCTGAAAGGGAGACAGGGTCCAGGACGGAGTAGAATCATGAAGGTAGGAGGAGGTAGCGTATGCCGCAGTGGGCCAGGAGGGCATTGCCTGGGTACTGGGGGTTCCTGGCACCGGTGGTCGGGAGCCCGGCGTGCTGCTACTGAAGAAGGGGGCTGTGGTGGACAGAACTGTCGGGGGTGCCGCAGTGTTCCGTGCGGTGGTGGAGCGCGGGCTGGCCCGGATGGGCACCCGGTGCCCGGGAAAGCGAGTCGGCGCCCGCGTGATGGTCGTCAGGCGGGTGCTAATCCGGTTGGGCGTCCTGGAAGAGGCGGCGCCGCCGGCGGAGGGGGTGGCGGGGGACGCAGTAGAAGTGGTCGTGGTGGTGGTCTCCATGGCCTTGGGGAAGGAGCTGGGCTTGGAGAGGAAGAAGGGGTCCTGGCCCATCCCCTTGGAGTCCACCAGGTCGGTGGGCACGTATTCCTTGACGGAGCCCACCACGATCCATTTGAGGAGCATGAGGCTGAGCCCCAGGCCGATGAAGCCGATGAACAGAGGCACCACGCACAGCCACGTCTGCTGCCGGTTCCACACGATACAGTCGCTACAGCGTAACTCCCGGGGGGGCTCGGCCGCCCCTTCGCCGCCGCCGTCCGGGCCCCCGCCCGCCGCTGCCGCCGCCGCAGCCGCCGCGGTGCCCTCCTCGGCCGAGGCGGCGGCTGCCGAAGCGGCTCCAGGTGGCGAGGCAGCGGCCGCACCTTCACTCATCCTAGGAGCCGGTCTTCACCTTCGCCCCCCCGAGGGCCGCGCCAGAGGCATGGGGCCGCGCGGGCCGGGCGCGGGCGCGGGCTCCGGCGGCGGCGGCGGCGGCGGGTTCGGGCGCAGGCAGCGGCCGCGGCGGCCGCATGCAAATCGGCTCCCTGCCCCCACGCCCCTCCCCCCGAGAGGCGGGCGGCGGGCGGGGAGGAGAGGAGCGGGGGAGGGGACGCGGGCCGGGGAGGGGGCGGCGAGGAGCGCGGAAGAGGGGCGAGACGGGCCCCCGGCGCCGCCGGCCGGTCAGGGAGCGGCTGGGCGCGTCTGCAGCCCGCCAAGCGGCCTCCTGCGCGCCGGGGCCCCGCTCCTGCTGCTACTGATGCTGCTGCTGCTGCTGCTGCTGCTGTCGCTGCCGCCGCTGCCGCTGTCGCTGCCCGCCGCCTGCATGCGCTCCAGCCGCGCCGGCATCCTCGGGGCGCCGCGCCCGGCCCGATCCCCGGGGCGCCCGCCCGCGCCGCCGCTGGGCCTCGAGCCGCGTTCAGGGGCCGAGCCGCCTG
Organism: Callorhinus ursinus; assembly: GCF_003265705.2. Classification (NCBI taxonomy): domain Eukaryota; kingdom Metazoa; phylum Chordata; class Mammalia; order Carnivora; family Otariidae; genus Callorhinus; species Callorhinus ursinus. The sequence goes on along the minus strand of NW_027397316.1, from coordinate 27,218 downwards.
GCCGCGGGATGCCGGACGCCGGAAAGCCGCATTCCGACACAGGGGGCCGACCTGGCCGCCGCCGCCGCCGTTCGCCCGGCCCGGCGCGCCGCGTTTTTCGGCGGCGCTCCGCGAGCCCGGGCGGCAAGGTGCACCTGTTCTTCAGCCGGCCCGCAGCCAACCCTCGGCCAGCACTCTCTGGGAGAGACCAATCCGAGCGCAGCGCGGAGGGCGAGCGGCCGGGCTCGCCTCACTCCCGCCGCCCGCGGCTCCGCGCCGCCGCCGCCTGAGAGTCAAACTCCAGCGAGCTGCGCCGTCCCCGCCGCGAGCCCGGGTCCGGGGGCGCACTGGGCGTCCACGGCGGGTGCTGTCGGACCCACCGCGGAGGGAACCCCACAATCCGCAGAGGAATCGAAATCACACCCCGGCGCCGCTGCCGGGTCACGCTTGGGAAGGTGAAACAGGAGACCGCGTCGGGGATCCCAGGCGACGCGGACCTCGGGCCGGAGGTGGCTCCAGGCGAGCTCTGGCGGCCGGGCGGGTGCGGTGTGCGCGGATCCGCGGCGGACGGGCTGGGCTTCAGGCAGAGTGGCGCCTCCCACCAACACCTAATGGTGGTTTCTTAATGTGCACAAGAGAAATAAATGATCCAAGCAAACCCCCACTTGGAAGTGTGTGGCAAAAGCAGCTCCGGACCGATCGTAAGCCCGTCTCCCGAACGGACCCCGCGGGGTCAGACTGACGCTGCGGGGCAAGGGAGCAAGGCCTGAGCGCGTGGGAGGGCGTCTGTGCACTCCCCGGCCTGATGGCGGGTGCTGCTCGATGGACAGCCACCTTTTCTCCGAGTTCCTCAGATAGATGCTGGTGAAGCAGACGAGCTTTGTGCAGTTACACCTGTCAGATATCTACAAGCGGATTGAGAACAACTTATCTTAAAAAACAAAGTATTGCCTTTAAATGTAGGTGAAAGCACAGGTACACCTGTCACATGACAACTGATGGTGAGAGGTAAAATTTAGAAGGATTTGGGGTGCGTTGCTGGTTTCTTACCTTGGGTAGAGAGGCGTCGGTGTACCTGTATCTTAGGTGCGGTGTGGGACCTACCTGGGAGTCCGGGGGACTAGGAGAAGAAGAAGGAAAGGGTTAGAGAGCCAGCATCAGCATGCTTTATGCTGATGATGCAGAACCTCGCTTGTCAACTCTCCCCAGATTTCCTGGTCTAAAGTGGAAACTGGAAAGATGTTTTTATTTACAAGCTCGGAGAATAAGAAGTTGAGGATGACAGCCTCCTATACAGCTCCGCAGCACTGTAAGATTGGCACCGATGCAGGAACCAGCGTTGTCTTGTACTGTTAACAGCCTCCACAAAGATGAAGTTTTCAAGGTATCCATTTTATTCACAGGTGGAGAGCCGAACAGTACGCTGAGAAGACTGCAGAGAGCAGAGGATGCATTGAAACGCGAAGCTCCTGGGATTTGGGGCCTACCAGAGTATTTTGCACAGACACAGTTAATAAATTATTTTTGATAGCAGTAATGCGGCTGTCACCTCTTTCATCTATAACATTGAGACTTTCTCCATAGGAAAGCTTATGATTTTTAGTTTGATAGAACATGCCCTAATCCAGTAGTGCTGAATTACAGTTCCAAAAATTGCAAGTGAAAAGAAACAAAAAAAAAAAGCCACAACCCTTGAATCTCTATTCCTTCAGCTTTCCAATGCAAGGCACAGTCCTGTTAAATAAAAATTGACCCAATCTCCACCTTCTGTGGGTGCTGGGCAGTTACTGGCCAGCCTTTCCTGTATAGCAAATAAAACTTAGCTTTCACACAAAATGTTGTGAAAGTATAGCAGGTGCTGTTGTCAGCCATGTGAGACAGGAAATTAGTTTTCCAGAAAACACTCCTAGTTCATTGGCTCCCCCAGCATTTCTGTAACCCCTCCCTTCTTTGCCCACTGAAGTCAGTCCAGGGTACAAAAAGGTGCTGTAATTCTGTTGCTGGACAAATGCTCTCCTGAAGCTGTATTCTCACTGAATTCACCCCATGTCGCCTCGGTTCTCCCCAATGCCTTCCTCAGCTGCCTCTCCAAATTCCCTCCACTTCTCACTTCCACTTAGCTTTAACAACTTATTCATGGTTCCCTGTTGAGCTCATTTTCTCCCAGATCCCAAGCCATTGCACTTGACTACCCATTAGCGGCTTTCACAGTGAACATCATCACTAGAGGAGGGGAAAAAGAGCCCAGGCGTGATAGCCTTGTACTGGGGAGCTCGTTATACTAGCCCATCCAAGAAAGTTTGGCAGATGCAACCATCGTTAACTTGCAGTTTTATGGTGAGGCTTCCTGGTAGCAGGTGGTAAGCACTGGAACTGGAATTGGGGAGGGGGTGTGGGCACAGCTGAGTCAAGGACAAGTGGTGGACACTCTCACTGTCAATGAGCAACCAGCTAGTCCGTCCCATTGTGAGGAGTCTCATTTTGGTGACTCTCAGTTCCCTGAAGCAGAACACTGGAGAAATAGCTTCACGCTCAGACTCTGAAGACAGGGATTCAAGTTAGACCTCTGGTCCCAAAAAGCAAAAAAGTCACTCTGGTCTTCTATTTTCTCATCTGTGAAATGAAACTATAATACCTACATTCTACATAATTATATTAAATTCTATAGCTGAATGATCTACTTACCTATGGCATCTTTTTTTTTTAAGATTTAATTTATTTGTCAGAAAGAGCACAAGCAGGGGGAGCGGCAGCAGAGGGAGAATCAGGCTCTCCACTGAGTAGGGAGCCCAGTGCGGAACTCAGTTCCAAGACCCCACGATCATGACCTGAGCCAAAGGCAAACGTTTAACCCACTGAGCCAGCCAGGCGTCCCCTATGGCATCTTTTAAGCAACATTTTCGGATACCTTCCTGGAGAGAGGGGTGTGGATTTTTCTAATAAATAGGCATGACATACCTCAGCCTCTCCTGAGCTCTATCTCTGCCTGAACATAATCACCTTCTAGATGTCTCCTGTGTGATCCACTAACACATTAAACTCAAAATTTATGACCATTGCTTAACATTTGTCCACAAACCAGCATTTCTACTGAACTTCAGTTTTTCCTTTCAGTGGTACCAAAATACTGAAGCTGGGAGTACCAGTGCCATCTCTGACTCCTAATCTTTCATACCCCAAGTTTAATTAGTTATCATCACTCACAATACAATGTCATCATCTTGGGTTCCCTCCATTGTCAAGTCTTTGGCAAAGGCCCATCTTCAGAACCACAAGGGTAGAAATGAACTTAGTGGCCATACACCCCCCACCGTGTCAGCCTCCAAAATGTCCCAGCCCAACAGTCAGCTTGATCCAGCTGTAGCTCTAGAGAAGGCACGACTTACTGGCCCAGCCTGCAGATAATATACGTCATTACAAAAGCCTGTGTGTTGAGCCAAAAATCTGCCTTCCCATACTTTCACCCTTTCTTCTTAGCTCTTTGACTAGATCAACCTTTCATGAACTAGGTGCTAGGCATTGAACATACAACAGAAAACAAAAGAGAATCTCCCTACATTCGTGGAACTCATTTTAGTAGGAGAGACTGGCACTAAGCAAACAAACCAAATACATAAATTATGTATTCTCTCAGAAAATAAGAAGTGCTGTTTTGCACCACAATGGACAAGCCTTTTTGGTATGATTACATAGGACATCTCTTCTTCAATCCCAATGTCTCCAATCTATTTATTATCCTCACAGGCCATGAGGACTTGACCCTCCTGGGAGTACTAGGTTGTTCTTTTATTAGCTGTGCGTTCCCTGAATATTTGTAGTTACTACAGAAGCCAGTCCAGCCTGCAGAATCGTAATAGTCTTTATAACATCCACTAGAATCATGTGTATAGACAACATGGTATCTCAAAATATTTCACAGAGTAAACATTTTAAAAAGGATTAATAGGGTTAACCTTCTCATGGATGCATATTTTTTATGCTCTCTTGGTTTAGTCCACTACTATTATTATTATGATCACATTTCATAGTAATTCATGGTGGCCTTTTTGAAAGAGAAACCGATTGTTTTCTTTATAGGGCTCAATGAGTAACCTTGTTTATTTCTTGAGAGTGCTTTATGTCTTACATATAAGACCCACCCAAAATGTACTAGAAAATTTTCCGGGTGGATCTGCCTGTTCACAACACCTTGACTGCAAAGATTTGAGCATCATATCCCAATATCATAAGTAAAACAAACACTAAAATTCATAAATTCTACAGAGCAAAAAACACAAAGTGTAAAGGTGAAGAATTCCAGTTGCAGCTATGTTCTAGTCAAAAAAGATGATTGTAACAATGCCCAGAGTTAAGGTATTTAGAATATCACCTAACTGCACTCTCACAAATTAGGAAACACTGAATAACAGGATGTGAAATTCAAAGCTTTGAATGAGGCACTAAGACAAAATAGATGTGAAATTTCAGTGGGAGTTGTCAGAGGACAATGCCAAAATTTCAGACAGGTTAACTAAGAACTAGGTAGATAGATGGCACCACACATGGTAGACAGAGGGAGGATTTTTGTGAAGATTTCTGTGGCAGAACCTGAGCTCTGAGTTCAAAGCGAGAGGTACACAAGCACAGAGCCTTTTTATACTGAAACAGGGAGAGGAGCCTAAGAGGAGCATGCTGGAGAGTTCATTACAGACTCCTGGTGTTCGGCCAGACCTCACTGGATTGGGGTAGACACACAAGTAGCAGGAAGCACCAGTCAAGGAGGTGGTGAAAGTGGACAATGGCAACAGTGGGAGCAGTTTAAGCATCCACCATGCCAAGAAGGCATGACGCCATCCTATGGCATTAGGAGTCTAGTTGGAATGCAGAGTGACTCTAGAGGAGAAGCCGAAGTAGAAAATACGCTGGAAACTCGGTGTTGAAGGATCTAAGTGTCACAGTGAGATGTTACCTAATTTTTTTTTTTTTTGCACTGAATTCAAACTGCCTGTATTTTAGAGGACCAACATGGGACTTGACTCTTGGCACTCAAAGTTACTATAAATGTTTGTCTTATCTAGTTTTTGATCCTTCATCAGTGTTTGCCCTTTTAGCCCTGATACCTTTCCCAAATACTGGTAGTAGATTTTTCTCAGATCAGTTCTCCAGATGACTCTATTCTTTTGAAATCATTTTATTGGATGTAAAACTGGAGAACTGGTAGATGGACGTTTGCTTTGACAATTCACTGATCAAGCAACCGTGGACAATCTGGGGCTTTGGAAAGATCCAAGGAAGTGTCTTCTCGGCATGCTCAGAAACAAAGGTGGCAGATTCATGTTCTCTCTCACTCCCTCTTCAGACTACAACAAGATTTCATTTGGCAATCCACATGCCTTTCACCACTCCCCAGTCAGGTTAAGTGTAAGTTAAGTTGCAAGTATAGAAGACATGCAATGTAGAAAGCCAGCTCCCTGAAATGCTTTCTTATAATGGAAGAAAAAAAAATCTGTGTCTCAAACTGCATTATCTGTAAGAAACCTAATACAGCTACATTCAGGAAGAGTTGCTGTGAGTTCAGGTTTGTATAAATAATACTTTGGCTTCATCTCACCCGTGTTTTCTAGAAATTGACATTCTGCTTCCTTAGACTTGGGGATGAAATTTTCATAACCCTCTATAGAGAGAAAAAAATCAGACAATGTTCTACAATTCTCCACTGGTTTACTTTATGTCTGTCTGCGCTATAGGAACTTTCTCATGAGCTGCTCACAGAAACCCAAGCACAGACAGCCTTGGTGCTAACCCCCTGAGGCCTTCGGTCACAATAGCGAGGTGCCCAACATGAGCCTAACTTCTTGCTTTATCTACAGAATATTAAGATAAAAGTATGAATTTAGAGTTATTTTCCCCCCACAATCTCTTCTGAGGATTACTGGTAGTCTATGAGGGTTTTTGAGTGTTCCACAAAATATCTTTCATTTCCTGTATCAGTCCAGCAATGTATTCTTGATGTAGATACAGTCATTCATAAAGGAGAAAGAGCAGAAATTTAAAGTCAAACAGACTTGATTTGGACTTCCAGCTGTTTGTGCAGCTGAAAAAAATGTCACATGTTATGTGCCTAGGGTAGTCGTTGGCCTGAGGTAGGCAGCTCAAAAATAATAGCAAGTATTCTTATTTAATGAAAATGCAGATTGCCTCTTGCCACATTCTCTAAGGAGCCAATCTTTTCCAACATGTTTTGCTTAAGATATTTGCAGGCGCTTGGCACTGTGTTGTTGCCATTAACAAGCTGGATCTTGGAGGGGTCTGTAAGCTTCAGGACAAGCAAAAAGTACTGGGGAGAAGCCCTGGGCCCATCATTCCAGGTGACAAACGTACACTTATCCCCTCTGTTGCATGCCATCCAACACAACACACACACTATGTGACCTCCTCATGCAAACACTGGTGCAGCCGCTGTGGAAACAGTACAGAGGTTCCTCAAAAAGTTAAAAATAGAACTGCCCTACACCCAGCAACTGCACTACTAGATATTTACCCAAAGGATACACAAATACACAAATACTGATTGAAAGGGGGACATGCACCCCAATATTTATAGCAGCATTATCAACACTAGCCAAAGTATTGAAAGAGTATACACACACACACACATGCACACACACGAACACATGCACACACACATGCACACGCACACACATACACGCACACACACATACACACGCACACACGTGCACACACATGCACACATGCATACACGCACACACATACACATACCCACGCATGCACATACACGCTCGTACACACATACACACACATAAACACATACATACATACACACACACACCTACACACATACACATACACACACGCTCACACGCACATACACACATACACACGTGCACATGCACACACACACATGCACACACACAATGGAATATTACTAAGCCAAAAAAAAGAATGAAATCTTGCCATTTGCAACAAAGTAGATGGAGCTAGAGTGTATTATGCTAAGTAAAATAAGAAAGTCAGAGAAAAGGGGCTCCTGGGTGGCTCAGCCATTAAGTGTCTGCCTTCAGCCCAGGTCATGATCCCAGGGTCCTGCATCGGGCCCCGCTTCGGGTTCCCTGCTCCATGGGAAGCCTGCTTCTCCCTCTCCCACTCCCCCTGCTTGTGTTCCCGCTCTCGCTGTCTCTTTCTGTCAAATAAATAAATTAAAAATCTTAAGGAAAAAAAAAGAAAGCCAGAGAAAGATAAATAACATACGATTTCACTCATATGTGGAATTTAAGAAACAAAACAGATAAACATAGGGGAAAGAAAAAGAGTGAGAAGCAAACCATAAAAGCGACTCTTAACTATAGAGAACAAACTGAGGGCTGCTGGAGGGAGGGAGGTGAGGGCTGGGTTAAATGGGTGATAGGCAGGGCACTTGTTCGGATGAGCACTGGGTTATATGTAAGTGATGAATCACTAAATTCTACTTCTGAAACTAATATTACACTGTATGTTAACTAACTAGAATTTAAATAAAAACTTGAAACATTAAAAACAAGGAAACCCACAAAATTACCAGGAATAAGTATTAATAACCTACAGCAGATTTGGCCCATCTGTTTTGTCTCTAAGAAAGGATATCTCAAGAGGACAAAACTTGCTTGGTGCTTATAAATTGAGAAAGAAGGAAGGAAAACACCATCTAGTTTATTTAGAAGAAAAGATTAAATGAAACCAAAGAGGCTAACAGTGCTTACCCCTTGTGAAATAGATACTGCAAGGGGTTTTGAATTCGTAAAAACCCCACTCTTTATCCTACCTTTGAAATTTTACCATTTGGTGGAGGCTGATTTTAAACAAAGTTACAAACATATGTTTATATATGTATATGACTATGCCTGTGTGCAGTGCTGAAGCTGAATGCAGACAGTAAAGGGAAAAAAAAAAAGATTACTCAAGCAATGCTTGATGATGAACTTAATCAACTGGCTCCAGAGTTTTGTGTGGATTATCTGAATAGAGTTGTAGTTATGCTCAGCATCACTGATGCCAAAGGAAAAAGAGAACAGGTAAAGAAACTGATTTTATTCGGGCAATAGCAGTAAGGAGAGCACCCCAGATCCAAAGATCAGAATGTCTCAGCCTGGTGGCTTTGCCTTTGATTGTCACTGGGAGCTGGTGGCTTTGCCTTTGATTGTCACTGGGAGACATGAAGAGCAATTTAAGGTTGGAATTGTTTTGCAGTTAGCTGAAATCTTAGCTGAACAGGAAATATTTATTTTTGTGTCTATCTAGTTTTAGGGGGACAGACCTAGTCTTAGGTAATCATTCACGAGATAAAGAGCAAGAGGCTAGAGGATCTATATTTGCCCTTGAAAGCAGGTTCAGGAGAAAGAAGAAAGGTTTGTGTTTGGCCTCAACACAGGTAAACAAGGGGTCATCTGTAAATGTCACGGGAGTCATGAGAACGAGTTTACAAGAAGTCTTGTCTAAGTCATATGGGGAGGGGTAGTTCTTAGTGATAAGCCATTTCCTGAAACATAAATGGGTGAAGGGGTTTTTGAAAACCGAAACTGTGGGGATGGTTTTCTTAACTACTGTTGTTTTCCAGGAGCACGGATTTCAGGTAAAGCTCAACTCCAACGTTGACAAATTTATAGCTCTCTTTTTAGCATTTTAAGAATGTGCATGTGATAATAATTATTAGTTAAAATGAGAGTGGTAATGGGTCTTATAGATTTATGCTTCCTTTTTATATGGGAAATATGGAGTAAAATTCTGTCCTAATCTTTAGTGCCTGTGAGAAACAGTGAAAAAACATAGGAATTCCACAGGGATGAGATAAAAAGCATATCTGAATTTGACAAAATATCCTTCAAATTCTAGTTAGCTTAACAGAGGGTATTTTAGAATCTAGAAGCCATAAAACTGTATCACAGTAAATCCTTTAAAACCATGGATATGATCCCATATAATTTAGAAAACACACAAACTTATATCAAGTTTTTGTTGCCTTTCTTGGGAGTTTGGCTAATATCCATTTTTTTCAATTCAAATTCTCAAAAATAATTGTTTTTAATTAATGCTGGGATGTAAGAATGTGAGAAGGTCTTCTCTTGTGACTACAGACTTCTTGAACATTGACATACTTGACCAATAATTGTGTTTGTGCCTGCTTGGGCTTGGGCTGTGTGTGTGTCTGTGAGTACTGATTTATGTAAAGAAGTAAGGGAAGGCATAAGAGCAGAATTTGTGTTAAGTGTAAAGGGAAGAAGGTGGAATAGGAATGGGATTACATGTATGGATGGGATAAAACTATATACTGAACAGTGATGATTGAATTCCAAACACAAAGTAAGAGGCAGAAAGTGAAAACAGATCATTCTTTGGGCTTGTTTACCCAAAGGAATTTCTGAGTTGTGAAATGCAAAGTTGACCCCCTGAGAGACTAACCAGGCCAACTGGCTTCCACTGCACTATGGGAGGAGAGCCAACGTTCCTTCAGAAGCAGACAAGAGGAGTTTAGAATGGCAGCCAACTGCAGTACTAATGGTTGCTTTCATGAACAACTCTCCACCAGGGACTGGAATAAGAAAATCCACCCAACTCTGACCTCTGCTAAATCACTGTAAATGGAAACAATTTATAATTTCTACTACGCTGGATAAGATTAAAGCCCAAAATGACACTATTTATGGTTAATGGTTTAAATATTAAAGAAAACATTAGGCAAAATCTCAGAATCATCACTTTGGGAATGACGTAAACATAAAAATAATCTCCTTGGGAAATATTCAATTAGTGAGGAAGTATTCCCCTGGCAAGCAGACCTAACAGAAGATATTGGTGCTTTCTGCCTTAAGGCAGATTTGCAAATAATTACACAGTTTGCCACCTCACACACAGGCCTGCCTGCTGTCCTTTCTCTCTCTGGAAGTCTTAAGGAAGTAAACTTACAATTAGCATCCCTAATGGTTCTCCATGGCACACATCTGACTTCTCTGAACAACTGGCTGAACAGCAAGATAGCTCTTAAGGCAAAGCGTGATTAGTTTCTTGAATGTGAACCTCCAAATGCACTGAGGTGATCTATATCTATCAATATCTATATTATCTATCTACCTATCTATCTATCTATCTCTAATGTTTAAGCAAGAGGACAGAACCCTAGTGTAACCTCTAGAAATTCCACCCAGGCTTGAAGAATGACAGAAGATACCTCATGTCCTATATTAGAATTTACAAATGGTACCAAGAAAGATTTAGAAGTTAACATCAAAAAGTTTGTGAACACTAAAATTTGTAGCAATCTCCAAGGGTATTGAAGGAAGACCTTGGAGGGAACTACACCTCCTTCACACACACACACACACACACACACACACACACACACACACACACACAAAAGGCCCAATATTTTTAAGCAATCATTCCTGGAAGCTGTATTCCAGTGACCCTTTGAAGTAGCAAAGTATACTCAGGATCTCATCATTCTACAGGCTAATGGGTAAAAAGTGATACCTTTCATCTTTAAAGCTTTCAGACAAACCTGCATCATTCAAATTCTCCAAGCAATTCCCTTCCCTACAGAAAAATGGCCATTTCTTCTTCTTTCTTCCTTTTTTTCTTTCTCTTTCTTTCTTTCTTTCTTTTTCTTTCTTCCTTTCTTCTTTCTTCCTTTCTTTCTTTCTTTCTTTCTTTCCTTCTTTCTTTCTTTCTTTCTTTCTCTCTTTCTTTCTCTCTCTCTTTCTTTCCTTCTTTCTTCTTTCTTTCTCTCTTTCTTTCTTTCATTTTAATTTTAAAAATGTGTGTGAGAAAGACAGAGAGAAGATGGGACACCATGAAATCATTCCCCCTTTTGTCTCCAGACATGGTGTCAGAAGTGTCATGCTGGAGAAAGAGAACGCTGCACATCAAAGTTGGTCCATCACGCTGGGCTTTCAAAGAGGCCTTCAACTGAGTTGCAAAGATTTTGGTTAAGCTAATCCAAAGGTCACATATTATTTCTGAAAACACTGGTATCAAATACTTGATGGATTTAGAAAAATCTGTGTCCACAAAGCAATAGATAGAGCTGATACTGTGACCAGTAAATTTTTTATTCTTTCATGTGATTAAGAAGATGAGCAGTGGAAAATGCACTGAACAAATAGGAAACAGAGGCTGGGATCCTTACTACTCCAATAATTTTATGAGACTCTGGATCTCAGTTATATTGGTCCATAATTGTGGGAAGCACTGCCTAACTCTAGGATGAGTATGATGCTAAAATGGAAAACAAATGTAAATACATTTTGCCAATTCTAAAACATTGTGTGTATATTAAAAAGCACTTAAGTACTATCAAAGGATGTGATAAGTGAAAAGTTACTATTTTCAATGGTAACTTTACATTGGATGATACAGAGGATATACGAATTTCATTCTTTAAAAAAAAATTTCAAACTGAAATATAGAAAAAAATTTTTAACAAATTTAATAATTTGATTTGGGCTTTATTCTTTAGTTATAGCTGGGTACCTCTCTCCCACCACATGACAATTCATCTCTAGTATATACATACCCAGGAGTAGGGGCTAGGTCATTCCTTGAAAACTGTTGCCTCAGACAAGTTTATAAACAAGAAGAAGCCCTGTCTCCACTGTCATTCTTTGCCCTGAGGAATTGAGGAGGAAATAAGAAGACTGATTTTGATCCTGCCTTTGTCTTAGATTGCCTTTATTTAGCCCAAAACACTTTTCTTTTGGATCTTTTGTATAATATTTTCCACTCTTCTCAGTGCTGCAGGGTCAAGGGATTTTAAGCTCATGTCTTTTGTAGCCATGTTTCCAGTCCTTTCTATAAGTGTTGGTGGCTTGGTCAACTGGATTGAAATAATGAATGTAATGAATGGGTGATAAATGGGTCCTGTGCAAACATGACCAATTGTTTATCAGCAGACTAAAAAAGACCATGCACATACATAGGGCTGTACACATATTTAGAGAAGACCTGACAAGGCTCTAAGTTTTCACCTCTGGCAGACCTTGAGGCTCTGTATAAGTAGGAAGTGAGGTGAAGGCAGTGTTACAAACTGCCAGAGCATTGAAGGTGTACCCCACAACACACAGAACCATTTGGCAAAGACCAGGAGACTTGTTTTTCCAGAGGTTTAAGGAAACCTTTGTGAACTCATTAACTAATCACTAAGCTAACTGAGCAGACACTTCAGTGAGCACATATGACTTTGCAGAGTTAGTCCAGAAAAGTCATTAAGCAAAACAGCAGTAACTATTACAACAAACAACAATAACCACAAGCCATAAGGAAGGGTAAAATCTGATTTACAGAGTTGTTACAATATATTATATAAGACATAAACTTTCAACCAAAAATTATGAGACATGCATAGAAACAAGGTAAAAAAGCAGGAAAAAGCAATCAAAAGACACTGTTCTTTAGGAAGTCCAGGTGTTAGACTTATTAGACAAAGACTTTCAGTGAGTTATTTTAAATATGTTCAAAGACATAAAGGAAACAGTGTCTAAAGAACTAAAGGACAGTATGAGATTTATGTCTCACTAAATAGAGAATATCAGTAAAGAAATATAAATGATAAAAAAGAATTGAATAAAAATTCTTGAGTTGGAAAGCATAGAAATGAAAATGAAAATCTCCCTAGAGGAGCTCCACAGCAGATTTAAGCTGGTGGAAGAAAAAATCAGCAAAGTTGAAATGGCATAAAGATGGATGTGTAGATCAATTGAAACAATCACATTTGAGGAACAGAAAAACAAAAAGGAAGAAAAATTAGCAGAGCCTCAGAGACCGGTGGGACAACATTAAATATATCAAATAAGCATAATGGGATTCCCAGAAGGACAAGATAGAAAGGGAGGAAGCAGAAAAAATACTTGAAGGAATAAAGGCCAAAATCTTCCTATATTTGATGAAAACACATTGATCTACAAATCCAAGCTACTCAACAAGCTACAGATAGGATAAATTTGAAGAGATCCATAACTAGAAACACTGTAATCAATCTATCAAAAAACAATGACCAAGAGAGAATCTTGAAAAAAGCAAAAGAAAAGTGATGCGTCATATACCTACAAGCCTAAAAAGAAAGATTAACAGCTGATTTCTCCTCAGAGATCATTAAGGTCAGAAGGCACTAAACCTAGGCCAAAGAACTGAACACATTTCAATTTCAAAGAAGGGAACATATTTCAATGAACACTTCATATGCAAAGAACTGAAAGAAAAGACTGTTAGATAAAAATTCTAAATCCAGCAAAACTATCCTTCAAAAATGAAGGAGAAATTGAGACATTTCTAGATTAAAACAAAAACAAAAGCAAAAAAACAGAATTTGTTGCTGGCATGGCTTCCTGGCAAGAAATACTAAAGGGAAACCTTTAGACTGAAGTTAAAGGACACCAGGCAATAACTTGAATGCATGTGTATAAAAAGCACCAGTAAAGGTAACAAGAGGTAAATGGAAAAGACAATATAAATGTACTCTTTGTTTATAACTCTTTTTTTCTATGTCATTTAAAAAAATGACATAAAGCAGTAATTATAAATCTGTATTGATGGGCATGCAGTATATAAAGATATCATTTATATGACAATAACAGCTTCAAGGAATGGGACAGGAATAGAACTATACAGATGCAAAGTTTTCATACTATTGAAATTATGTTGCTATTAGTGAGAACCAGATTGTTATAAATAAGATGATAACTATACTTTTCAGGGCAGTCATTAAGAATATAACTAAATATATATAAAGAATATATATAATATATAACATATACATAAAGAATATTATATAATATAAAATATATATATATATATACAGAAAAAATACAAGGGAATTAAAATACTGCAAAATATCTATTTAACACAAAAGAAGGAAGTAATGGATGAAGAGAGGAACAAGGACAGAAGACATATAGAAAACAAATAGCAATATGGCAGATGCAAATTCTACCTTATCAGTAATAATGTTAAATATAAATGAATTAATCACTCCAATTAAAAGGCAGAAATTGGCATAATAGATGCAAAAGAAAAGATCCAATTCTATGCTGTGTGTAAGAAACACACTTAAGTTTCAAAGGAACAAATAAGTTGAGAGTAAAGGAATATCAAAAGCTATACCTTGCTAACTAAAAGAGAGCTGGACTGAGTATACTAATATAGACAAAATTGACAAATTATATATTTTAATTTGAAAAAATAGGATGTTTTAAGATAATAAAAGTACCAATTAATCAAGAAGTTATAAGAATTATAAACATTTACACACCTAAAAACAGAATCTCCAAAATACATAAAACAAAAACCAGAATTAAAGAGGAATCAACATTTGAACAATAATAGCTCAAGGCTATAATATCCCAGTTTCAGTAACAAATGGAACAACTAGGCAGAAGTCAGTAAGGAAATATAAGACTTGTACAGCAATAAAAACTTATAGACATATATAGAACACTCTGTGCAATAACAGAATACATATTCTTCTCAAATTCATATGAAACAATCTCTAGAATAGACCTTATGTTAGGCCTTAAACAATGGTCAATAAATTAAAAAAATTTAAATCATTCAAAGTGTTCTCCAACCAAAATGAAATTAAATTAGAAATCAAGAACAAAAGGAAATTTGAAAAATTAATAGACATGTGGAAATTAAACACATTCCTAAATAACCATTGTATCAAAGAAGGACTCACGCAGAAATTTTAAAATATCTTGAGATTAACAAGAATGGAAAAACGTAACACCAAAATTTATGTGATGAAGGTAAAACCATGTTTAGAGAAAATTTATAGTTGCAAATGCCTATATTGAAAACTGATTTCTCAGATAAATAATCTAACTTTCTATCTTAAAACACTGAAAAAAAGAAGAACGCAAAGGAAGCAAAAGGAAAGAAGTAATAAAGATCAGAATGGAAATAAATGAAATAGAAAAATAGGAAAACAATAGAGAAAATCAATGAAGCAAAAAGTTACTTCTCAGAAAAAAAATCAATAAGATTGACAAACCGTTAGTCAGGTGAAGACAGAGAGAGGACTTAACTTACTAAAATCATGAATGAAAGAAAGGATATAACTATATATATAGTTTGTGTGTGTGTGTGTGTGTGTGTGTGTGTGTGTGTGTGTAAGGGAATACTATGACCAATTAGATGACAACAAATTAGATTATCTACGTGAAATGAACACATTCCTAGAAACACACAAACTCCTGAAACTGACTCAAGAAGAAATAGAAAATTTGAATAGACTTAAAACAAATAAAGATATTAAGTTGTAGTAAAAAAAAAAAATGCCCCACAAAGAAAAGCCCAGGACTAGACAACTTCCCTGTGCATTCTACCAAACATTTAAAGAAAAATTAACACAAATTCTTCACTAACCTTTCTAAAAAATAGTAAAGGATATATATCCAAAGTTGTTTGAGATTATTATTATCCTGACACATCATAAAAAATGAAAACTACAAATCAATGTTTCTTATGAATGTGGATGCAGAAATCCTTAACAAACTATTAGTAAATGGAATCTAGCAACATGTAGAAAGGATTTTATATCATGTTTAGGTAAATTTATCCCAGGAGTGGAAAATCAGTTCAACTTTCAAAAATCAATCAATGTAATACATCATATTAATGGGATGAAAGACAAGAAGCACAAGGTCATCTCAATAGATCCAGAAAAAACATTCCTAATATTCAACACTTTTTCATGATGAAGACACTCAACAAAGTAGGAATAGAACAGAAATAGCTCATCTTGATAAAGGATAGCTATGAAAAACCCACAGCTGACCTCAGACTTAATGATAAAATACTTAAATCTTTCCTCTGAAAGTCAGTAGTAAGCAAGAATGTCTACTCTTGTCACCGATATTCAACATTCTGCTGGATGTTTGAGGCAAGGAAGGTAGACAACAAAATGAAATAAAGGGCATCTGGATTGGTAAGGAGGAAGGAAAACTATATTTGCATTTGGTATGATCCTGTATTTAGGAGGAATCCACAACAACAACAATTATAACAAATAAATTCAGCAGGCTGCAGGATAGAAAATCAATATTAAAAAATCAATTTTATTTCCATATACTTGCAAAGAAAACTCTGAAAATGTTTTTAAGGAAAAAAATATGTTCAAAATAACATCAAGAGTAAAATATTTAGGAATGAATTTTACATAAGAAGTATAAGACTAGTCTCCTGAAAAGTACAGAATCATTGAAAGAAATTGAAGAAATCATCCTGTGCTGATGAACTGAAAAATTTGATTTTGCTTAGATAGCAAATTGATCTACAGGTTTTGATGCAATTCCTATCAAAATCCTAGCTGGCTTTCTTTCTTTCTTTTTTTTCCAGAAAGTAACAAGTTGATCCTAAAATTGTAAATTTAGGGGATATGGACTAGTCAAATGATCTTGAGAAAGAACAAATTTGAAATACACTTCCTGGTTTATTTGTTTTTTCAAGATTTGACAGAGAGAGAGCATGCAAGCACAAGTAGGGGGAGTGGCAGGCAGAAAGAGAGCGAGAAGCAAGCTCCCCGCTGAGCAGAGCCTGACAACCCTGGGATCATGACCTGAGCTGAAGGCAGACACCTAACTGACTGAGCCACCCAGGTGCCCCAACACTTCAAGGTTTTAAAACTTATTACAAAGCTACACTAATCAAGACTTCTGTTTAGTGGTATAAGGATGGATATGTAAAGCAATGGAATACAACTCAGAGTCCAGAAATACACCCCAAATTTATGGCCAGTGATGTTCTCCAAGGGTGTCAGGACAATTCAATGAGGCAAGAATAGTCTTTTCAACAAATGGTGCTGGAAAAACTCAAAAACCACAGGAAAGAGAATGAAGTAGATCACTTCATTCCATCACATATAAAAAGTGACTCAAAATGGATTAAGGACTTAAATATGAGGGCTAAAACTATTAAACTCTTTTTAAAAAACATACATGTAAATCCTTATTACCATGGAGTAGGCAATGGTTTTTTTGATAT
Organism: Callorhinus ursinus; assembly: GCF_003265705.2. Lineage (NCBI taxonomy): Eukaryota > Metazoa > Chordata > Mammalia > Carnivora > Otariidae > Callorhinus > Callorhinus ursinus. Next base: position 10,235 of record NW_027397316.1, on the reverse strand, counting down.
GACAATGAAACCAGAAACAACAAAAGAAGTAGCATACAATTGCACTTCATTATAATTTAAAATTTTTGCTTTAAGTGACACTATAAAGAAAGTAATAAAAAATACAGAGAATGATAGAAAATACTTGTAATTAGATACCCTATAAGGGTCTATGAATAAAACCCTTGAAAATATATAAAAAATAGATAATATATTAAAAAATGTAGAGAATTCTTACAACACTAAAAAAAACAACTGATTTATAAAATGAGCAAAGATTTTGAATAGATATTTCTCAAAAAAAAAGTATGCAAGTGGCCAAGAAGCACTTGAAAAGATGCTCAATTGTCATTAGAGAAATGCAAATCATACCCCCAATGACATACCATTGTACACCCTTTAGAATGGCTTTTTTTTTTTTTTTAAGAACAATAAGTGTTGGCAAGTATTTGGTGAAACTGGAAACCTCATGGTGGGAATTTAAATGCTGCAGCTTCTTTGGGTAACAGTATGACAGTTCCTCAAAAGTTAAACATGGAATTATCTTATGACCTAGCAGTTCTAGTCATAGATATATATCTAAGAGAAATGAAAATATGTCTATACAAAAACTTGTGCATGGATGTTCATCACACCATTATTTATAATGGCCAAAAAATAGAGATAATCCAAATATCCATCCATAATTTGATGACCACATGAACAATATGTAGGAGATTTGTACAATGTAATATTATTCAGCCACAAAAAGAAATAAACTACTAATATATGTTACATTATGTATGAACCCTGAAAACATTATACTAAATGGAAGAAGTCAAACTTTAAAGATCACATATTATTTTATTCTATTTATATGAAGGGTTCTGAAAAGCAAATACATTCAGATAGAGTGTAAGTTAGTGGTTTCTAAGGTGTGGTGGAAGGAAGGAATAGGGAGTGAGTGCTAATGGGTACAGCACTTCTTTTTCCTTAAATTTTTTTAATTGTTATGTTAATCACCATACATTAAATCATTAGTTTTTGATGTAGTGTTCCATGATACATTGTTTGTGCATAACACCCAGTGCTCCGTGCAGAACGTGCTTTATTTAATACCCATCACCACACTAACCCATTCCCCCACCCCCTCCCCTCTAGAACCCTCAGTTTGTTTTTCAGAGTCCATTGTCTCTCATGGTTCATCTCCCCCTCCGATTTACCCCACTTCATTCTTCCCCTCCTGCTATCTTCTTTTTTTTTCTTCCTAACATATATTGCATTATTTGTTTCAGAGGTACAGATCTCTGATTCAACAATCTTGCACAATTCACACTGCTCACCATAGCACATACCCTCCCCAGTGTCTATCGACCAGCCACCCCATCCCTCCCATCCACCCCCACGACAGCAACCATCAGTTTGTTTCCTGAGATTAAGAATTCCTCATATCATTGACGTCATATGATACATGTCTTTCTCCGATTGACCTATTTCACTCAGCATAACACCCTCCAGTTCCATCCACGTTGTTGCAAATGGCAAGATCTCATTCCTTTTGATGGCTGCATAATATTCCATTGTATATGTATACCACATCTTCTTTATCCATTCATCTGTGGATGGACACCTTGGCTCTTTCCACAGTTTGGCTATTGTGAACATTGCTGCTATAAACATCGGGGTGCACATACCCCTTTGGATCCCTACATTTGTATCTTTGGGGTAAATACCCAGTAGTGCAATTGCTGGATCATAAGGTAGCTCTATTTTCAACTGTTTGAGGAACCTATACAGTTTTCCAGAGTAGTTGCACCAGCTTGCATTCCCACCAACAGTGTAGGAGGGTTCCCCTTTCTCCGCATCCCCACCAACATTGGTCATTTGCTGGCTTGTTAATTTTAGCCGTTCTGACTGGTGTGAGGTGGTATCTCATTGAGGTTTTGATTTGGATTTCCCTGATGCCGAGCAATGTGGAGCACTTTTTCATGTGTCTGTTGGCCATTTGGATGTCTTCTTTGGAAAAATGTCTGTTCATGTCTTCTGCCCGTTTTTGATTGGATTATTTGTTCTTTGGGCATCGAGTTTCAGGAGTTCTTTATAGATTTTGGATACTAGCCCTTTGATATGTCATTTGCAAATATCTTCTCCCATTCTGTCGGTTGTCTTCTGGTTTTGTTGACTGTTACTTTTGCTGTGCAAAAGCTTTTGATCTTGATGAAATCCCAATAGTTCAATTTTACCCTTGCTTCCCTTCCCTTTGGCGATGTTTCTAGGAAGAAGTTGCTGCAGCTGAGGTCGAAGAGGTTGCTGCCTGTGTTCTCCTTTAGAATTTTGATGGACTCCTGTCTCACGTTTAGATCTTTCAACCATTTGGAGTCTATTTTTGTGTGTGGTGTAAGGAAATGGTCCAGTTTCAATCTTCTGTATGTGGCTGTCCAATTTCTCCAACACCATTTGTTGAAGAGACTGTCTTTTTTCCATTGGATATTCTTTCCTGCTTTGTCAAAGATGAGTTGACCATAGAGTTGAGGGTCCATTTCTGGGCTCTCTATTCTGTTCCATTGATCTATGTGTCTGTTTTTCTGCCAGTACCATACTGTCTTGATGATGATAGCTTTGTAATAGAGCTAGAAGCCCGGGATTGTGATGCCACCAGCTTTGCTTTTCTTTTTCAACAGTCTTCTGGCTGGTTCTGGTTCCATACAAATTTTAGGATTATTTGTTCCATTTCTTTGAAAAAAATGGATGGTATTTTGATGGGGATTGCTTTGAATGTGTAGATTGCTCTAGGTAGCATTGACATCTTCACAATGTTGGTTCTTCCAATCCATGAGCATGGAACGTTTTTCCATTTCTTGGTGTCTTCTTCAATTACTTTTCTGAGTATTTTATAGTTTTCTGAGTACAGATCCTTTGCCTCTTTGGTTAAATTTATTCCTAGGTATCTTATGGTTTTGGGTGCAGTTGTAAATGGGATTGACTCCTTCATTTGTCTCTCTTCTGTCTTGTTTTTGGTATATAGGAATGCCACTGATTTCTGTGCATTGATTTTATATCCTGCCACTTTACTGAATTCCTATATGAGTTCTAGCCGTTTTGGGGTGGAGTCTTTTGGGTTTTCCACATACAGTATCATATCATCTGCAAAGAGTGAGAGTTTGACTTCTTCTTTGCTGATTCGGATGCCTTTGATTTCTTTTTGTTGTCTGATTGCTGTGGCTAGGACTTCTAATACTATGTTGAATAGCAGTGGTGATAGTGGACATCCCTGCCGTGTTCCTGACCTTAGGGGGAAAATTCTCTCTTTTTCCCCATTGAGAATGATATTCACTGTGGGTTTTTAATAGATGGTATGTACCCTCTATCCTTATACTCTGAAGAGTTTTGATCAAGAAAGGATGCTGTACTTTGTCAAATGCTTTTTCTGCATCTATGAGAGGATCATATATATGGTTCTTGTTCTTTCTTTTATTAATGTATTGTATCACATTGATTGATTTGCAGATATTGAACCAAACTTGTAGCCCAGGGATAAATCCCACTTGGTCGTGGTGAGTAATCCTTTTAATGTACTGTTGGATCCTATTGGCTAGTATTTTGGTGAGAATTTTTGCATCTATGTTCATCAAGGACATTGGTCGGTAATTCTCCTTTTTGATGGGGTCTTTGTCTGGTTTGGGGATCAAGGTAATCCTGGCCTCATAAAATAAGTTTGGAAATTTTCCTTCCATTTCTATTTTTTGGAAAAGTTTCAGAAGAAAAGTTATTAATTCTTCTTTTAATGTTTGGTAGAATTCCCCTGGGAAGCCATCTGGCCCTGGGCTCTTGTTTGTTGGGAGATTTTTAATTAATGGTTCAATTTCCTTAGTAGTATGGGTCTGTTCAGGTTTTCTATTTCTTCCTGGTTCAGTTTTGGTTGTTGACACATCTCTAGGAATGCATCCATTTCTTCCAGATTATCTAATTTGCCGGCATATAGCAAAATTTGCTGGCTCATAATATGTTCTTATAAGTGTATTTCTGTGGTGTTGGTTGTGATGTATCCTCTTTCATTCATGATTTTATTTATTTGGGTCATTTCTCTTTTCTTTTTGATAAGCCTAGCCAGGGGGTTATTAATCTTATTAATTCTTTCAAAGAACCAGCTCTTAGTTTCATTGCTCTGTTTGTGTTCTTTTGGTTTCTATTTCATTCATTTCTGCTCTGATCTTTATTATTTGTCTTCTCCTGCTGTGCTTAGGCTTTATCTGCTGTTCTTTCTCCAGCTCCTTTAGGTGTAGGGTTAGCTTGTGTATTTGAGACCTTTCTTGTCTCTTGAGAAAGGCCTGTATTGCTATATACTTTCCTCTTAGGACTGCCTTTGCTGCATCCCAAAGATTTTGAACAGTTGTGTCTTCATTTTCATTGGTTTCCATGAATTTTTTTAATTCTTCTTTAATTTCCTGGTTGACCCATTCATTCTTTAGTAGGATGCTCTTTAGCCTCCATGTATTTGAGTTCTTTCTGACTTTCCTCTTGTGATTGAGTTCTAGTTTCAAAGCATTGTGGTCTGAAAATATGCAGGGAATGATCCCAATCTTTTGGTACCAGTTGAGACCTGATTTGTGACCTAGGATGTCATCTATTCTGGAGAATCTTCCATGGGCACTAGAGAAGAATGTGTAGTCCGTTGCTTTGGGATGGAATGTTCTGAATATGTCTGTGAAGTCCATTTGGTCCAGTGTGTCATTTAATGTTTTTATTTCCTTATTGATCTTTTGCTTAGATGATCTGTCCATTTCAGTGAGGGGAGTGTTTAAGTCTCCTACTATTATTGTATTGTTGTCAATGTGTTTCTTGGTTTTTGTTATTAATTGGCTGATATAATTGGCTGCTCCCATGTTAGGGGCATAGATATTTATAATTGTTAGATCTTCTTGTTGGATAGACCCTTTAAAGTAGGATATAGTGTCCTTCCTCATCTCTTATTACAGTCTTTGGTTTAAAATCTAATTTGTCTGATATCAGGATTGCCACCCCAGCCTTCTTTTGGTGTCCATCAGCATGGTAAATGTTTTTCCACCCCCTCACTTTCAATCTGGACATGACTTTGTGTCTAAAATGAGTCTCTTGCAGACAGCATATCGATGGGTCTTTTTTTGAATCCAATCTGATAGCCTGTGTCTTTTGATTGGGGCATTTAGCCCATTTGCATTCAGGGTAACTATTGAAAGATATGAATTTAGTGCCATTGTATTGCCTGTAAGGTGACTGTTATGGTATATTGTCTGTGTTCCTTTCTCATCTATGTTACTTTTAGGCTCTCTCTTTGCTTAGAGGACTGCTTTCAGTATTTCTTGTAGGGTTAGTTTCGTGTTTGCAAATTCCTTTAGTGTTTGTTTGTCCTGGACACTTTTTATCTCTCCTTCTATTTTCAATGACAGCCTGGATGTAGCATTTTTGGCTGCATATTTTTCTTGTTTAGTGCTCTGAATATATCATGCCAGTCCTTTTGGCCTGCCAGGTCTCCGTGGATAGGTCTTTTGCCAATCTAATGTTTCTACCATTGTAGGTTACAGATGTCTTCTCCCGAGCTACTTTCAGGATTTTCTCTTTGTCTCTGAGACTCATAAATTTTACTATTAGATGTTGGGGTGTTGACCTATTTTTATTGATTTGAGGGGGGTTCTCTGTGCCTCCTGGATTTTGATGCCTGTTTCCTTCCCCAAATTAGGGAAGTTCTCTGCTATAATTTGCTCCAATATACCTTTTGCCACTCTCTCTCTTTCTTCTTCTTCTGAGATCCCAATTATTTTAATGTTGTTTCATCTTATGGTATCACTTATCTCTTGAATTCTGCCCTCATGATCCAGTAGTTATTTATCTCTCCTTTTCTCAGCTTCTTTATTTTCCATCATTTGGTCTTCTATATCGCTAATTCTCTCTTCTGCCTCATTTATCCTAGCAGTTAGAGCCTCCACTTTTTATTGCACCTCATTAATAGCCTTTTTGATTTTGATTTGGTTAAATTTTCATTCTTTTATTTGTCCAGAAAGGGTTTCTCTAATATCTTCCATGCTTTTTTCAAGCCCAGCTGGTATATTTAAAATCATCATTCTGAACTCTAGTTCTGACATCTTACTAATGTCCGTATTGATTAGGTCCCTTGCAGTGAGTACTGCCTCTTGTTCTTTTTGTTGAGGTGATTTTTTCCATCTCGTCATTTTATCCAGAGGAGAATAGATGAATGAGAGAACAAAATGCTAACAGGGTAAAAACGACCCCAGAAAACTATACACTAAAAAAACCAGAAGATACCTAAATCCGGAGGAAAAGAAAGGGAAAGAAAGAAAAAAAAAGGTAAGGATAAAAAAAAAGAATATGATCAAATATGATCAGGCTGGTGGATAGGTCAGTGCCACACACTAGATTTTGGGTGTATTTTCATCTGTTAGGGGAAACTGCCTCCCAAAATTTTAAAGAAAGGAAAACTTATATATGTACAAAAATAAGGGTCAATATGATGAAGGGATGGAATATGAATATAACGATGAAAATTATAAACAATTTTATAAAAGGAATTTGTAAGATAAGAAGTTGGTTGAAAAAAGAAAGAAGAGGATTAAAAAAAAAAAAGGTAGAGAATATGATCAGGCAGAAGACTAGAACAAAGCCATACACTAAAGATTTAGGGTATATTTTGGTCTGTTAGAAGAAACTGTATCCCAAAATTTTAAAGAGAGAACAACTTACACATATATACCAAAAATAAGGTTAACTACTATGAAGGGATAGAATATGACTCTAAAAATGAAAAACAAAAAAGATTTTAAAAAGGGATTGATAAGATGTTGGTTGAAAAGGGGAAAAAGAAAAATTAAAAAAAAGAACAAAAAGAACAAAAAGAAAATTAAAAAAAATTAACTTTGAAAGACTAAAGAATCATGGGGAAAAAAGTCATAATTCTATGTGCAGTATTCCCCTAGCGCTGTAGTTTTGCAGTTCTCACTGATCGGTAAACTTGGTCTTGGCTGGCTGTTCTTGTTGATCTTCTGGGGGAGGGGCCTGTTGCCGTGGTTCCCAAATGTCTTTCCCGGAGGCGGAATTACCCCGCCCTTGCCTGTCCGGGCTACATATTCTGCTTGGGTCTGCTCTTGGGAGCTTTTGTTCCCTGCAAGCTTTCTGCCCAGCTTTGGAGGATGAGAGTGAAAATGGCGGCCTCCCAATCTCTGCCCTGGAGGAGCCGAGAACTCGGGGCCCCGCTCCTCAGTGCACCCCCAGAGAAAAGCAGTCACTCCCGTCTCCCCGGTCTCCAGCCACACTCCGTGCTCACCTGGCCTGTGACCGAGCTTTTTTATCTCTGGCACCCGACCCCATGTGGAGTCTCCAAATCCAGCAGATCCCTGCGGTGTGCCTCCCGGCGGAGGAAGGGGAGTCTCCCCAGCTCTGCCACTTGTTGGGTCCCTGCTGGAGGAGCAGTGGCCTGACTGGGCTGCGGATCACAGTTTATGGCCACCCCAAGCTGAAAGCCCGCGCCTCTGCTCCATCTCTGCGGTCAGCCTCCCTGCTCCAATCCTGCTCCAATCCCTGGGAGCTCTGTCCCACTCAGGCACCCCCGGTCTTTCTGTGACCCCGAGGTTCCTGAGACCACACTGTCCCTCAAGGGTTCCACCCCCTGCTTAGGCACTGGAGTGATGTCCCTCAGCGGAGCCAACTTCTAAAAGTTCTGATTTTGTGCTCTGTTGCACTATCACTTGCCAGAAGTGGCCAACGGAGGCCCCCTCCCGCGCCGTCTATCCTCCTGAATATTGCCTCGGATTCACTCCTCCATATGTCCTACCTTCCAGAAAGTGGTTGCTTTTCTGTTCAGAGAGTTGCTGCTATTCTTTTCTTCGATCTCCTGTTGAGTTTATAGGTGTTCAGAATGGTTTGATCCCTAACCAGCTGAATTCCTGAGACCAGATGAAACCCAGGTCTCCTACTCCTCTGCCATCTTGCTCCTATCGCCCAAGGTCAAATATTCTTAACAAACTTTAAACTGTTTTTAAAAATACAAAAATATTTAATGCTTGTTAAATACCTCTTATATATAGGCACTTTACATATATTATTTCATTTATACCTAAAAATATCCCTTAGGATCTTACTCATAATGGAAAATCTCAGGTCCTGCTCTAAATCAAATCTGCATTCTACTAAATCAAAATCTGCATTCTAACAACTCTACCTACTTCCTGTGATTCTTACACATTTTCACACTTGAGAAACAATGATGAGGCTCCCATGAAAATATCCTGTAAATGTAGTGAACATGGACTACCAAATATCAATGTTCCTTAATATACGTGGCATCAGCCACATACATTCAAACCAGGATGAAATTGTGCATTCTTCCTATATCATGACTTTTCCCTCCTCCCCCAACTCTAAGGATCACTCCCTTATAGTAAATGTGGGGAAATGACAGATTTATATCAGGTCTATTAAGGGGTCAGAAGCCCACTGGATGACCTGTTAAATGCTTCTCTGGCCCCCATACCTAAGCTCCATTATTTTATGGCTGTATCCACTCCCCTCACTCCAACACATCACTGTCTCAAGGCTGTCTGTGTAGGTCCCTTTACTGATGGTGAAGGTAATGGAGGGAAAGACATCACAGCATTTCAGAGCAGGTAACTTGAAAGAACCCTATTAGATATATCTGTTCTGAAAAGTCTGTGAGCCAGCAGTTATGTTGGGTATTTCTGACTTTCTTTCCTCTGCAGTCCACTGCTTTCTACCATGTTGCTCCACTCAGTCTAACCAGGAGCTCTCTTCTTCCTGCATTGCTTCTTGAAAATCTACACTTTTCACCACCTTATTCAGGGCGAGTCTACTCTTTTCTTAGCCACTTTCTGAAGGCTCCTTATCCACACCCAAGTGGCTCATCGACGTGTTTTCACTCACAAAAGTGCATCATAGGAGAAGGAAACCATTTTGCTCTCTGTAAGAGTTATATGTGATTGCATTTGGCTGTGGCTTTAAGTAAATTATTTCCCACCTTCAGCTTAATGGATTTATCTTGTGAGAACATAAATACCTTGTATTTGTGAACCTAAAATATGAAAACAGAGTGTGACTAAAGAGTTCAAGGAGATGAGAGCTTAAACAAGATTCAGATAGCACTTATTCTAAGCAGACCAAGACACAGGGCTTTGGATATAGGCTGTGAACCAAGCAGTGGAATTTCAGGAGTACTGTGGCTTCCTGGCACAGAAATGAGCTAAGCATAGATTTATTAATTAGAAAACACGCAGTACTAGGTAAGGTTGGTGCAGACATACACAGAATTTTCCTTTTGTCCTTACTTCTTCCTCTGGTCCTTTTTCTAAGCATTTTTTCTTTTTTCTTTTTAAACAAGTAATCTGACAGAAGGAAGTTGAATTAGCCAAACATAAATCATAATGCCAAAGGTTTACTAAAATTGGAACAAATCTCAACTTACTTATAGCATAATTCTTATATAAAACTGTTTTGGACATATAGTTGACACACAATATTACATTAGTTTCTTATATAAAATGTTTTAAAAAGTTTTCTTTTGTTAGATTCCCAAGAAAGGAAAATATTGTTCTAGCCATCACACTGTTATGAACAGTGGGTATTTCCCCCCTCCCACCCACCTTCCCTCCTTTCCTTCCTTTCCTTTCCTTCCTCCCCTTCTTCCTTCCTTCTGTTGACCAAGAAGAGGCTGTAAAACAACCAAACGCATTTATCTAGGGTCTTAGGAATTGCAATCTGGCAGACAGAACAGACCAAAATTGAAAGTATGTTCCAGATTGCAAGTGGGGAGGACAGACTAATACAGACAAAATCCCACAAGGTTATATGAGTTCTTTTGAAGGAATTATGATTGGTAGTGACAGAGTTAAACTGACTAATACACAATTGGTTATTCCCTTAACCAATGCTACATTATCTATGTGTCCGTGCAAAGTAGAAGGATGTGTTTCAGGAGGCAGAGGAGGTGCAACCAACAAGTTGTTATCCACAAACATTCATAGTGTCTACCAATTGAAAGAGGAGAGGTGCATAGCCTTGCCTCTCACTGTCTGCCCCACCTTGTTTTGAATGACTTTTAGCAATGCTTACTTCACTTTGGAATTTCCTTGAGCCCTTCTTTTTCCTCCCTTCCTCCCTCCCTCCCTTCTATCCTTCCTTCCTTCCTTCCTCCCTTCCTCCCTCCCTCCCTTTTTTCCTTCCTTCCTTCCTTCCTTCCTTCCTTCCTTCCTTCCTTCCTTCCTTCCTTCCTTCCT
>NW_027397315.1:39432-52170 GCF_003265705.2 Callorhinus ursinus | reverse complement strand
GGTCTCCAAACCCAGCAGATCCCTGCAGTGCGTTCCCGCTCCGCTCCCCCCCGGGAAGGAGGGGAGTCTCCCCGGATCTGCTGCTTGTTGGGTCCCTGCTGGGGGAGCCGTGCCCCGACTGGGCCGCAGATCACAGTTTATGGCAACCCCGAGCTGAGAGCCCGCGACTCTGCTCCGTCTCTGCAGCCGGCTTCCCCGCTCTGATACCTGGGAGCTCTGGCGCACTCAGGCACCCCCGGTCTCTCCGTGACCCCAAGGGTCCTGAGACCACACTGTCCCGGGAGGACTCCACCCCCCGCTTAGCCACTGCAGCGACGTCCCTCCGCCAAGCCGACTTCTAAAAGGTCCGATTTTGTGCTCCGCGGCTCTAGCACTTGCCAGAAGCGGCCGGCGGAGGCCCCTCCCCCGCCGTCTATCCTCCCGAATATCGCCTCGGATTCACTTCTCCGCACGCCCTACCTTCCAGTAAGTGGTCGCTTCTCTGTTCAGAGAGTTGTTGCTACTCTCCTGTTTGATCTCCTGTTGAGTTCGTAGGTGTTCAGAATGGTTTGATCCCTATTCAGCTGAATTCCTGAGACCAGACGAAATCTAGGTCTCCTACTCCTCCGCCATCTTGCTCCGCCTCCAACTTTTGGCCATTTTTTGTCACTTGAGCTGAGGTCAAAGGATTGGGAGTCGGGGCTTGAGGAGGGTCCTGGGCCAGACTTTGTATTTGGGGGACAAAGGCCATCCAGACAAGCTTGTGGTGAGCCTGAGGAGGGGGTCTGTGTGGAGAATCCAGCTGCAGGCATCACTGTCCACAGAGGCCCCCTAGGCCTGCCCCCGTGCACCTGCTGCTGGGGAGAGCCTGCCCCCTCCTCTCTGCCTGAGGGCTCTCTCCTGCACCAGGTGCCTCCTCTCCTGCCAGCCATTGCCATCCTGCAGCCTGGGAGGGTGGCTACCCCGAGTTCCTCTAGCTGCTGGGGAGCACCTGCCCCCTCCTCTCTGCCTGAGTGTTCTCTCTTGCCTCAGGTGCACCTCTTCTCCTGTCAGTCACTGTCAGCCTACAGCCTTGGAGGGTGGCTACCCTGACAACCTCCAGCCCTGGGGACAGAGCTGGTGTGGGTGAGATGCGGTCTCCCAGCAGGCCTGAGCGCCAGGTCCCCACAGTGCTCCCTCTCCTCCTGCAGGCTCACTGTGCCACATCCTCCCTCAGTCTCCCTGGGCCCAAGTCTTCCTCTGTTCACAGACCATCCTTGACCCAGACTCCACACGCTGGGACTGGGAGCAGGTCGTCTGGACCATCTGGACTCTCGCTTCTGTGCCCGTGACATGGGCACAGTCCGGCCTCACAGACTGCTCAGAGGAGACCCAGCGCAGGAAGAGGCAGGCTGCTGCAAGGGAGATGCCTAGTGACCCCAGAAGGAGCACACGGTCTTTGCAAATAGCACCGGGCTCAAAGGACCCATGTAGGATGTGGGTGTTAGGCCAGGGAGCACAGGGAGTCCTGGAGGGGGTGGCCCTGGTGGGGAGGTCATGGAAGGGTCCCAGAGGAGGCAGGAGACAAGGAAGATGACAGGACAGAGCTTCCCAAGGAGGTTGATGGAAGGATCATGGAATCACAGAGACCCTTGGGAAAACTCAGAGGCCTTGGAGATATTGGCTGAAATGCTGTCATTTGGTCTGAAAAGTTGGGTCACAACACCCCAGTCAACACTGGATGATTTACTCTTTGTTGGTTCTAGGAATCAGTAGGTACCTGCCAGTAGAACTCACATTGCATAAAGTCTAGGATATACTTACTTTTCAGGACTAGATTTTTCTAGAGGAAGTGCTAAGCATGGGTCTTCCATTCTTTGCGTTGTGCAACTGGCCTCTGTTTTCAGGAGCCGATTCCTAGTGCTCATCACCACTGCTAAAATTGAAGACTGCCCCTGTCACCTCCCACAGTGGACATGACCATGTGGGTTGGGGGATGCTCACTGATGAAGCCCCAGTGCTCAGTACACAGCAGGGACCCTAGATCCTCTGCTGAATGAGGGAGGAAGGAGGGAGGGTTGTAGGGAGGGAGGGAGGGGGAGGGACGGTTGGTGGTGGGGAATGAATGAGGGAAAGAATGAATGAGGGAGGGAGTAAATACACAGAAGCTGGGTCCATAAATCAGGAGCCCTTATTTGGGGTGAGTTCCGAGGGCATCACAGCCCACCCGGGCCCTGTATGTTGGCTCAGGGCACGTCCTCCCAGTGCTGACCTTCCTTTTCCTTGGACCCGCTGTCATCCTGGATCCTCTCCCCCTCCTCCTCAAACAATTCTCAATGTTCCCAGGGGCAGGATGGCAGGAGGGGTGGGTCTCAGGAGGGGCTTCCCAGATCCTGGGCCCAGGTGACACTGGGACAGTAGCTGCAGGGCATTCCATCACGAGGACTGGGACCGTGGATCCCATCCATCTCCTTGGGCATTAGTGTTGTTCCATTCCCTGCTCTCTCCAGCACCGCTGTGATGAACACCCCTGACAATAGGTGTGTGAAAAACCGAGCCAGAGTTTCTGGGGCTGAGTCTGACACTGAGGATGGGTGCACCTGTGGCCTGGGATGGGTGCTGCTCACTGTTCCAGACAGGGGTGACTGTCACCGTTCTCTCCAGGGGACCTCTACTTCCTCACATTCTCCCCAGGGCTGCTGGTCCCCAGACCAGACACCTGCCAGTCTGAGGGTGACCAGCGCTGCCTCCAAAGTGTTTCCTTTGCCAGACTCCTTCCCCAGGAGCTCCCGCATCTCTGACACATATTCCCTGCGTGCCTATCCTTCCGCCTTGGACTTGCATGTTTTGGTCTCCGTCCCTGTGGAACCCAGTGACTGGGAGCGTGGTTTGGACCAGAGTCAGGTGAAATCTTTTTCTGGCCTTGGGTTGTGAGCAATGCTTTTGCCCTTTGTGGTGTGTCTTCCAGCTTTCTGCATTTCCATGGTTTCTGTGTGGGTCTCAGGAGGAACCAGCCCTGTCCTGTCTGGGGTCAGGCTGTGGGGTCCCAGCAGGACCAGGGGTCTCGGCCCGAGATTGTGCCCATAATTCTTAAAGTGTCCTCTTTGATTACATCTGATGTGTAATCCATCATGGATTTCAATATCAAATAATGGAAATTTTATGACAAATGAACACAGAAGAAAAGGACAGACACAAAGGCCCCTATTGTGTGATTCCAATTACAGAAACATCAGGAATAGGTAAAGGACAGATAGAGAAAGCAGCTTAGGGGTTGCTGGGGTCTGGGCTGCGGGAGAAATGGGCAGGGAGGTCTTCTGTTTCGGGGACTCCTTTGGGGAATGAGATATTCTGCAGCAATGTTCTGGGGTGTGGTGGCACAGCGTTGGGCATGTACTTAATGCTCATGACGTGTACAATTGAAAACAAGTAATTTTATTTAAAACGAATAATAAACAGTATATAGGACATGAAGGGATAAAATAACAGTTAATATGTACCAGAGAAAAAGAACACAGTGGGAGGGTCTGAAACAATCCGGCGGGGTCTCGGGTTCCGGTGATGGAACTAAGGGTGATTGTACAAGGAGCTCTCCCTGCAGGGCTGTGGGCTCTGGATGTGGCTGTGGGAGCCCTGCAGGAGCAGGAGTAGAGGCAGGGCTCAGGATAGGGGCAGGGACAGGGGCAGGGACAGAGGTAAGAGCAGGGGCAGGGGCAAGGGGAGAGACAGGGTCAGCAGTAGTGGCAGGTGCAGGATCCAGGGCAGGAGCAGGGACAGGATCAGGGGCAGGGGCAGGAACGGGACCCTTGGCAGGGTCAGGGGAAGGGGCAGGGGCAAAGGCAGGCGTAAGGGAAGGGGCAGGAGCCGGGTCAGGATCTGGGTCCGAGGTAGGGGGAGGGGCTGTGGTGGGGGAAGGGGGAGTGGCAGGAACTGTAGCAGGGGCAGGGGCGGGCAGGGGCTGGCACAGGAGCAGGTGCCAGTTCTTCCTGGACAGCGCCAGGCTCTCTGTGGACAGGTGCCAGGTCACCTGCCACTCCTAGTCTCCTCCTGAAGTCACTGCAGGCACCAGCCCCCCCTCCAGATCTGGCTCTAGCTCCTCAGGTGGTGGAGCAGCTGTGAGAGGAGAAAAGCTCACCCCCGTGCTTACTCTCCATGGGCCTTTTCAGAGACAGAGCCCAGCCCAGGGTCTCCCAGAGAAGCCACAGCTGGGAAGGAACCCTCACGGGGACGTCTCCCCAACTGCAGTCTACCGCTGTGTGCTCTGTGCCCAGTCGTTGCTCCTGGCCCCACACCAGCCTCTGGGGCTCCTCCCTGTGGGGCCAGCACCGACCTGTCCCCACACACCACAAACACCCAGCCCCAGCCTTCTCACCCTCGGCCTTGGCCTCCATGGGCTCCGGCTCCTAGACCACTGTCCGGTGGACAATCACCTGGGACAGTGGTCTGTGTGGTGTCGGAGGTCTTGCCGGGCAATCCCCAGCACCTGCTTCTGGGGACCCCTGTGGGATCACCCCCTCTGTTGAGGAGATGGAGGGCGTGTCTACCAGCCTGCTCTCCATGTTCTCCGTGGCCTTCTACAAAGACAAGGACCAGTAGCCGGCCCCGAGGCATCACAGCCCTGCCCGAACATCCACAGTGTCCTCCTGCCCAGTCCCTGTGCTGCTCCCAGATCAGACACAGACCTGTGCATGCACCGCCCTGCATCCGGGATGCAGTGACCCATCTCTGCATGGCTATTGGATTAACCTCGGGCTGAAGGGGCAGCGCTCACACACCCCATCCCACACAGCCAGGCTTGACCTTGAACATGACCTGCCCACTGGGTATCTGACCCCTCATCAGCCTGCTCCTGCTCAGGGTGGCGCCACCCTGCATGACCCCTCTTTACACACACACATACACACACACACACACACCATCCACACACGTGTACACACACACACACAGACACACACCCCATCCACACATGTGTACACACACACACACACACACACACACACACACATAGACACACACAGGGAGGGCACCTGGGGCTACACAGGTCATCAGAGCGAGTGGGGCTGGGTGGCCGGCTCTGGGCCTCCTGGTTTCACCTTTCTGTCCTTCCGGCCAAATGTCCAGAGGCTTTGGGGAGCCCTGACATGAAATCCCCAGCGGGGGACAGTGTCTGCAGGGCGTGCTTTCTTCTGCCTTCAGGCTCCAGACCTCGGAAAGCAACATGCGAATATCTTGGTTTGAAGATCTCCAAAGAAATGAGCTGGGCAGGGGGCTGTCTGTGGAATATGGGTGCCTGGTTACCAGGGTTCCAAATTCTGTTGGGCTCTGTTGTCAGGGAAGTGAGTTCACTGCCTGGGGTCCGCTTACCCAAACTCCTCCTCACACAAGAGTCCCCCGAATGCCCCCCTCCCCCGCTGCTCAATGCTCACCCTCCCCCCACGCCCCATCCACACAGTGACACCCACACAGCCCACCCACAGCCCCCGGGAAGCCTGGGTGCAGCTGGTGTCTCTGCTATGATGCCACAGAGCTGGGTTCAGACCTGGTTCCTCTGCATGCCCAGAGCTGTGACCCTGGACAGACCCCGTGCCTCTCGGGGCCTCCCCAGGCTCCCTATGTGCACATCGGGGTATTCTGGCTTCTACCACTAGTTACACCATTGGGGGTAGGACCTCTACAAATGTTCCATTCCTGCCTTCACATGAGGCTGGTGGACACTTGGCAATGCAAGGATGTACCAGGAGCTGGGCTTGGCATTGAACACAGCTCAGAGGGGCTTGAGTCTGCTCTGGGGTACAGGCAAAGCCACCCCCCTCCTGCCTGTGTCCCAGCCCCCGTAGGAAGGTAGTTATGAACTGATTCTGACCTTGTCCTCTCACAACACAGACTTCCAGAGGCTCCCATTGGTGTTAGGCTCAGGCCCCAGGGCCTCTTCTGTGCCCGTGTGCTGGGCAGTCCCCACAGTGGCCCCTGGCACCCCTGAATCCTGGTCACACATCCCTGTGGAATGCCCTCCCCTCCAGGGTGGATGGCCTTTGTGACGGCGCTCTCAGGAATGGAATGGCACAAAATGCTGGGATGTCATTTCCAAGCTGGGGGAGGAAAGTCTGTGACTTCTACTGGTTCCCTCTGTCCTGTGTTCATTCTCTGTCTCCTTCTCTGTCTCTGTGTCTGTGTCTCTCCCAGGAGCAGGATCTGTGGGTTCCATGGGCGATGTGAGAAACCTCAGAAGCCTCCCTTGTCCCCGTTTCCCTCTCCGGTCCTGGTGCTCCATTCCTTCCTAAGGCCTCCTCACCCTGACCAGAGGAGTGATTCTGGATCCTCTTCCAAATGGGGACCCTGAGGCTTCAACAAGGAGGGCCCTGACCTTGGTCTCCAGACTGGAGCACAGTGCTCTGCCACGTTCTGCATACCCAGGTCCTCAGCCCCCCAAGCCCCCAGTGTGTACTGTGCTGCAAAGGAACTTGAGGTGGTAGAAAGCATTTTCCCAGGACAGGGAGCACAGTGGGTCATGGATGGAGATCCAAGGCCAACAGGCTCTTCTACAAGCCTGTGGGACCCTTGGGACACTGACTCTCTGCAGCCCAAGTGATAGAAGATTAAGCTGAGGCCTTTTGGGCTATAGCCCCTCTGGACTTGGGGGTGAATATCTCTTCCTGCTGCTCCACGGGCTATGAAATCTTTACAAGCTGGAGATGAGCCAGCCCAATGGGGCCTGGTTCCTGGTCCTGCAGCCTCACAGTGAGGACAGGTGAGGCCAGGCAGGAGTGGGGAGAGGGCAGAGTGGACTCTCTCTAGGGTCCATGGCTGCCTGGTCAGCACAGACCCTGCTGAGTGCTGGCCCCTAGGGCACACAGCCTCCTGATCCCAAGCAGGCTCCGTGAGGGAGACTAGAGTGTGTCTCCTGCTACCTCAAATGGTGTCACTCTGTCCTGTATCTACAGCCTGTCCCACCAGCTGGACTCCCTTCTAGTCGGCCAGCTCACCTACAGGGTCAAGAACAGGCGATCATGAAGCTCAGGGGCCAGTGCGTGGCTGGGCAGGCAGGGGAGGGTTCGCTCTGGTCTCAGGGAATCTCTGGCTGGGCTAGCAGGGGCTCTGGAGGGCTGGCCTTCCAGATTCTCTGCTTACCAGCCCTGGGTTAGTGTGAGGGTTAGGGTTAGGATGAGGGTCAGGGTCAGGGGTTAGGGTTAGGGTTAGGGTGAGGGTGAGGTTTAGGGTTAGGTTTAGGGTTAGGGTTTAGGGTTAGGGTTTAGGGTTAGGGTTAGGGTTAGCATTAGGAGATGATGGCTCCTGATACTCCAGTAAAGATATATAAGACCTACTGGATATTCAGTTGAAGGGCATGTGACTTCCTGAAAGTTATGTGAGCTGAGAAATTGTGACACTCAGTTAGAAAGTTAGTAGGAAAATAAAGCTCATTTGACAACCTGAAAACTCATAACACTCAGGAAGAAGCTTTGAGTTATCCTGACATGCAAGCAGGCAAGGGACAAATTCTTGATGCTCAGATTGTCTGGTGGAGAACTTACACTCCGGGAGAGGAGGGAACACTGCCCTTTATGCAGGTGGAGTTGTGACCTCCTCACACTCCTACAGGAAGGTGAAACTTCTTAACATGCAGGTATGTGAGGTGAGCATTTGTCATCCTCCTGTCAGTGAGATGCCGTCTCCTGACAATCAGAAAAAATGAAACCTCAGGATATTCAGGTGATTGTGGTGAGAATTCCTGACCCTCAGGTATAGGAGACACATCTTCCTGCATGTAGGTCTCAGAGAGGAGACATGTTGACACTCAGGTAGGAAACACCAGACCCTGTGATATGCAGCAGTGAATAGAAAGGTGGGCTTTGTAGTCCTAAATTATAGAAATTCAAGGTGGCTCTTTGAAAAGTGTGCTGATAGTATGTACTTGGAAGAGGGAAAGACAATTTGCCCTACACAGGGTTAAGGATCGATTAATCTGGTGAGCCCGACACCCTGAGACCATTGACATGCTGCATCATCTTGACACAGAGGGACAGAAGTGCCCCTCAACCCATGACTTGGAACAGGAACTGTGGTTGCAGCTTGCATGAGGGGCAGACCCTGACACTGCACAAAACTGGATCCTCAGATGATACGGAACCTTCCAAAGGTAACTGGGAATGAAGATCCTGGCGTTGGGACAGAGGGAGGGGGCTGCACATGAGCCCCCATCACCCGAGGGGTGCAGAGGAGCCTGTACAGAAAGCTGGGATCTTGTTTCAGCCTGGACCAGTTAAGTTAAAGGGCTCCTGCCTGGCCTGACTATTGGGGTGGGGTGAGGGGGGATGTAGCCATGCTGATTGATCAGTAGGCCACAGAGCTTTGTGAGGTCACTGGGCTTCCAGGCCAGGCTGGGGCAGGAGCATCATAGAGATGCTTCCAACTGCCATTCTGCTGGCCTTGGCAGTTTCTGTGGTTGCCAAAGATAACGCCACGTTTGAATATGTGTCAGGGACAGTTCCGGGGCTTGGAAAGAGTGTCTTCTGAATGGGTGTAGGTTGAGGCTTCTGGTACTTCTCAGGTGGTCCCAATTCCTGGGGCTTTGGAAACAGGCCTCTGAGGACCGACTCCTGAGAAGCAAACCTAGGTTATGGTAGGGCCGTAGGGGCTTGGCAGGCTGAATCTACGGGCACTATGGCTAGCTTCCCGGGGGTCTGAGTTGAGGCTGTGTGTCGGGGTGTGCGTGAAGCTCATGGTTTGTGGCAAGGGGGCCAATGAAAGTGCAGGTGTGCTTTAATGTGCATGCCGTGTACTCCTGCTCTGAACACTTTCCTAAGTTCCAAATGGCGTGTTTTCCTTCTGGGTGACAGGCTGAGTCTTCTGGTCTTGCTGAGCCAGCCTTCGCGGACAGATCCCTCAGCTGCCTCCGTAGGGTGACGGGTAGGATCTGGGGGCACGGCAGGCCTGTCGTGCAAGCACTGTAGCCTGCTCAGTGGGGTTTGTCTAGAGGGCGTGTGTCAGGGTGAGTGTCAGGATCTTGGTTGGCCTCCATTGGGCGCCAAATTTGTCTGTTGGCTGGGATGGGCATTCAGAGTTCTCGGGTTCTGAACGCTCTCTGGAGTTGCAAGTAGTGTGTTTGAATTCTTTTTGGCAAGCTGAGTCATCTGCTGTCGCTCAGGTATTGCCATCCCTGGGGCTTTGGAGCCAGGCTTCTGGGGACAGAAACTCAGATGCCAACCTAGGGATAGACTTACGGCCTAGGGTCATTTCATCCCAGATCTGCCCACGCTGGGGCAAGCTTCGGGGGGTGGGTGATCTGAGTTGGGGGTGTGGGATTTCAGGTGAGTGTGAAGCTCAGGGTTTGCGGGTAGGGGCCGTTGAAAGTGGCATTTCGCTGGGATGGGGACCCAGAGTTCTCCTACTCAGAAAGTTTTGCCCTGAGTTTCTAATGGTGTGGTTCCTTTCTGGGAGACAGGCTGAATCCTCTGGTATTGCTCAGATGCCCCCAATCCTTGTGGCTTTAGAGCCAGGCCTCTGGGGCCAGAGACCTCAGAAGCCAGGGAGGGATAGGGTTAGGGCCTAGGGGCATGGCAGGCCCGACGTGGCAGCATCGGGGCTTTGTCTTGAGGGCGTGGGTCAGGTTGAGTGTCAGGCTCAGGGTTTGCTGCCATAGGGTGCAAAATTTGTGCATTCCTTAGGATAGGCATTCAGAGTTCTCCTGCTCTGAATGCTTTCCGGAGTTCCAAATGCCACGTTTTCCTTTTGGGTGGCAGCCTGAGTCACTCGATATTGCTCTGGTGTCCTGAATCTGTGGGGCTTTGGAGCCAGGCTCTGGGGACTGACCCCTCACAAGCCAACCGAGGGTGAGTGTTAGGATATAGGGGCACGGGAGACCTGACCTCCCAGCACTGCGTCGAGGTTCCCGGGGGTGAGGGTTGAAGGCGTGGGTCAGCGTGAGTGTCTTGCACTTCTTTGCGGCTGGGGGACCGATGAAAGGGTGGGTGCACTGGGATGGGCATGCAGCGTTCTCCTGCTGTGAATCCTTTCCAGAGTTCCAAACGGTGGGGTTTCTCACTGGGTGGCAAGCTCAGTCCTCTGGTATTGCTCAGGTGTCCCTTGCCTTTGGGACTCTGGGGCGAGACTACCGGGAACAAAGCACTCAGGAGCCAATCTAGGCTTGGGGTTAGGGTCTAGGGGCATGGCATGCAGGGTTCTCCTCCCAGTGCTTTCGGAAGTGCCAAATGGCACATTTTGCTTTGCGGTGTCAGGCTGAGTCCTCTGGTATTGCTCAGGTGGCCCAAATCCCTGGGGCATGGAGCCAGGGACCTAAGGAGAGAGCTCTCAGAAGCCACGTGATGGTTAGGGTTAGGGCCCAGGTGCACGGCACTCCTGGTGTGCGGGAACTGTGGCGGGCTTGGGATGGGCTGTATGTCTTGAGGGTGGGGGTCAGGTTGAGTGTCAGGCTCAGGGTTTGCTGCGAGGTTGCGCAGAAAGTGTAGTTTTGCTGGGGTGGGCATCAGAGTTCTGCTCTGAATGCTTTCCAGAGTCCCAGTGGTGGGGTTTCCTTCTGGGTGGCAACCTGGGTCCCTTGATACTGCTCGGGTGTCCCAAATCCTTGGGGCTTTGGAGCCAGGCTCTGGGGACAGACCACTCAGAAGCCAACCTAGGGTTAGTCTTTGGGCTTAGGGCCAAGACACGCCTGATGTGCCAGCGCCGTGATGGGCTTCCCGAGGTGTGAGTTGAGGCCGTGGGTTGGGGGAGCGTCAGGCTCAGGGATTGCGGACTGAGCACATTGTACTTGGGGTTTGTTGGGATGGATTGGCACAGTTCTCCTGCTCTGAATGCTTAATGGAGTTCCCAATGGCACATTTTCCTTTTTAGTGGCAGGCAGAATCTTCTGGTAGTGGTCAGGTGTCCCAAAGCCCTGGGGCTTTGGAGCCAGGCTCTAGGGACAGAGCACTCAGAAGCCAACCTAGGGTTAGTCTTAGGGCTTAGGGGCATGAGAAGGCTTATGTGCTGGCGCTGTGATGAGACTCCTGGGGTCAGAGTTGAAGCCATGGATCAGGGCGGAATGTCAGGCTCAGGGATTGCAGTCTGGGCATATTGAACTTGGGGTTCGTTGGGATGGATGGGCACAGTTCTCCTCTCGGAATGCTTACCGGAGTTCCCAATGGCACATTTTCCTTTTTAGTGGCAGGCTGAGTCCTCTGGCACTGGTAGGTGTCCCAGATCCCTGTGGCTTTGGAGCAAGGCTCTGGGGACAGAGTGCTCTGAAGCCAACCTAGGGTAAGGCTTATGGCTTAGGGGCATGACAGGAGCTTCCCTGGGTCTGAGTTGAGGCCATGGGTCAGGTTGAGTGTCAGGCTCAGGGTTGGCCGCCAGTGGGTGCCAAATTTGTGCGTTGGCTGGGATGGGCATTCAGAGTTCTCGTGTTCTGAACGCTCTCCGGAGTTCCAAGTAGTGTTTTTGAATTCTTTTTGGCAAGCTGAGTCCTCTGGTGTTGCTCTAGCTATTGCCATCCCTGGGGCTTTGAAGCCAGGCTCTTGGGTTGGAAGCTCAGAAGTTAACTAGGGATAGGCTTACGGCCTAGGGTCATTTCAGCCCTGATCTGCCCACGCTGGGGAAAGGTTTGGGGGGCAGGGGATCTGATTTGGGGCGGGGGTGAGAGTGAGAGTCAGGTCAGGGTTTGCAGACAGGGGGCCGTTGAAAGTGGCATTTCGCTCGGATGGGCACGCAGAGTTCTACTGGGAAACCTTTGCTGCAGGTTCCCAGTGGTGCAGTTTCCTTCTGGGAGACAGGGTGAATCCTCTGGTATTGCTAAGGTGCCCCCTATCCATGTGGCTTTAGAGCCAGGCCTCTGGGGCCAGAGCCCTCAGAAGCCAGCGAGGGATAGGGTTAGGGCCTAGGGGCACCGAAGACCCGATGTGTAAGCACTGTGGCCTGCTTCTCGGGGGTTTGTCTTGAGGGTGTGGGTCAGATTGAGTGTCAGGCTCAGGGTTTGCCGCCAGTGGGCGAGGAATGTGTAGGTTTGCTGGGATGGGCATTCCGAGTTCTCCTGCTCTGAATGCTTTCCGGAGTTGCCAGTGGTGCGGTTTCCTTCCGGGTGGCAGCCTGAGTCCCTTGATACTGCTCGGGTGTCCTGAATCCTTTGTGCTTTGGAGCCAGGCCCTGGAGACAGACCGCTCAGAAGCCATCCTAGGGTGATGCTTAGGGCTGAGGGGTATGACAGGCCTGATGTGCCGGCGCTGTGATGAGCTTCCCGGGGTCTGAGTTGAGGCTGTGGGTCGGGGAGAATGTCAGGCTCAGGGATTGCGGCCTGGGCACGTTGAACTTGGGTTCCGTTGGGATGGACCAGCACAGATCTCCTGTTCTGAATGCTTACTGGATTTCCCAATGGCACGTTTTCTGTTTTAGTGGCAGGCTGAGTCCTCTGGTAATGGTCAGGTGTCCCAAATCCCTAGGGCTTTGGAGTCAAGCCCCTGGGGACAGACCCTCAGAGGCCTCTAGGGTGACGGTTAGGGCCTAGGGGCACGGCAGGGCTGATGTGTAAGCTTTGTAACCTGCTCTGGGGGGTTTGTCTTGAGGGCGTGGGGCAGGTTGTGTCAGGCTCACGGATGGCCGCCAGAGGGCGCCAAATTTGTGCGTTGGTTGGGATGGGCATTCAGAGTTGTCCTATTCTGAAACCTCTCCAGAGTTGCAAGTAGTGTGTTTGAATTGTTTTTGGCAAGCTGAGTCCTCTGGTGTTGCTCATTTATTGCCATCCCTGGGGCTTTGGAGCCAGGTTTCTGGATCCAGAAACTTAGAAGCCAACCTAGG
>NW_027397315.1:0-39332 GCF_003265705.2 Callorhinus ursinus | reverse complement strand
AAGCTTTGGGGGGCGGGGGATCTGAGTGGGGGGTGTGGGTCAGGGTGAATGTCAGTCTCAGAACTGTGGGCAGGGGGCCATTGAATGTGGCATTTCGCTGGGATGTGCATGCAGATTTCTACTCGGAAAGTTTGCCCCGATTTCCCAATGGTGTGGTTTCCTTCCAGGAGACAGGCTGAATCCTCTGGTATTGCTCAGGTGCCCCCAATCCCTGTGTCTTTAGAGCCAGGCCTCTGGGGCCAGAGCCCTCAGAAGCCAGAGAGCGATAAGATGAGGGCCTAGGGGCTCAGCAGGCCCAAAGTGCCAGCACTATGGCCTGTTTCCCTGGGAGTTTGTCTTGAGGGCGTGGGTCAGGTTGAGTGTCAGGCTCAGGGTTTGCCGCTAGAGGGCAGAAAATTTGTGCATTCCTTGGGATGGGCATTCAGAGTTCTCCTGCTCTGAATGCTTTCCCGAGTACCAAATGGGGCATTTTCCTTCTGGATGGCAGCCTGAGTCGCTCGATATGGCTCCGGTGTCCCGAATCTGTGGGGCTTTGGAGCCAGGCTCTGGGGACTGACCCCTCACCAGCCAACCGAGGGTGAGGGTTAGGATATAGGGGCACGGGAGACCTGACCTCCCAGCACTGCGTCGAGGTTCCTGGGGGTGAGGGTTGAAGTCGTGGGTCAGCGTGAATGTCTTGCTCTTCTTTTTGGCCGGGGGACCACTGAAAGGGTGGGTGCGCTGGGATGGGCATGCAGCGTTCTCCTGCTGTGAATCCTTTCCAAAGTTCCAAACGGTGGGGTTTCTCACTGGGTGGGAAGCTCAGTCCTCTGGTATTGCTCAGGTGTCCCTTGTTTTTGGGGCTCTGGGGCAAGACCTCCGAGAACAAAGCACTCAGGAGCCAATCTAGGCTTCGGGTGAGGGCCTAGGGCCACAGCATGTAGGGTTCTCCTCTCAGTGCCTTTGGAAGTGCCAAACGGCGCATTTTGCTTTGTGGTGTCAGGCTGTGTCCTCTCGTATTGTTCAGGTGGCCCAAATCCCTGGGTAATGGAGCCAGGGACCTAGGGAGAAAGCTGTCTGAAGCCAAGTGAGGGTTAGCGTTAGGACCCAGGTGCATGGCACTCCTGGTGTCTGGGAACTGTGGTGAGCTTGGGATGGGCGGTGTGTCTTGAGGGTGGGAGTCATGTTGAGTGTCAGGCTCAGGGTTTGCCGCCAGGCGGCGGGGAAAGTGCAGTTTCGCCGGGATGGGCGTTCAGTGTTCTGCTCTGAATGCTTTCCGGAGATCCGAGTGGTGCGGTCTCCTTCTGGGTGGCAGCCCGAGTCACTTGATACTGCTCGGGTGTCCCGAATACCTGGTGTTTTGGAGCAAGGCTCTGGGAGAGACGCTCAGAAGCCAACCTCGGGTTAGGCTTGGGGCTGAGGGGCATGCCAGGCCTGATGTGCCGGTGCTGTGATGAGCTTCTGGGGGACGGATTTGAGGCCGTGGGTCAGGGGGTGTGTTAGGCTCAGGGATTGCGGCCTGGGTACGTTGACCTCGGGGTTCGTTGGGATGGACCGGCACATTTCTCCTGCTCGGAAAGCTTTCCGGAGTTCCCCATGGCATGTTTTCCTTTTTATTGGCAGGCTGAGTCCTCTGGGCCCCGGTCAGGTGTCCCCAGTCCCTAGGGCTTTGGAGCCAGGCCCCTGGGGGGAACACACCCTTCAGAAGCCCCGGAAGGTCACTGTTAGGGCCTAGGCGATGGCAGGCCTGAGGTGCAAGGGCTGTAGTCCGCTCTGTGGGATTTGACTTGAGGGCGAGGGTCATGTTGAGCATCCGGTTCAGGGTTGGATGGCAGAAGGCGCAAAATGTATGCATTGGCTGGAATGGGCATTCAGATTTCTCGTGTTCTGAATGCTTTCCGGAGTTGAAAGTAGTGTGTTTGAATTCTTTTTGGCATTGGAGTCCTCTGCTGTCGCTCACTTACTGCCATCCCTGGGGGGCTTTGGAGGCAGGCTCCGGGGACAGACCCACTCAGATGCCAAGCTAGGGTGAGGCTTAGGGCTTAGGGGCATGACATGCCTGATGTGCCAGTGCTCTGATGAGCTTCCCGGGGTCTGAGTTGAGACCGTGGTTCAGCGGGGAGTGTCAGTATCAGGAATTGCGGCCCGGGCACGTTGAACTCGGGACTCCTGGGGACGGTCCAGCACAGTTCTCCCGCTCAGAATGCTTACCGGATTTGCCCATGGCACGTATTCCTTTTTCGTGGCAGGCTGAGTCCTCTGGCCCTGGACAGGTGTCCCAATTCCCTGAGGCTTTGGAGTCAGGCTCTCTCCAGAGAGCGTTCAGAACAGGACATCTCAGAATGCCCTACCCAACCAATGCACAAACTTGGCGCCCACAGGCGGCCAACCCTGAGCCAGACTCTCAACCTGACCCACTCCCTCAAAACAAACCTCCCAAGATCTGGCTACAATGCTTGCACATCAGGCCTGCCGTGCCCCTCGGCCCTAACCGGGACCCCATGGAGGTTTCTGAAGGCTCTGTGCCCAGGCGCCCGGCTCCAAAGCCCCAGGGACTGGGGACAACTGACCAAGGCCAGGGGACCCAGCCTTCCAATAAACAGGAACACGTGCCATGGGGAACACCGGTAAACATTCCGAGCAGGAGAACTATGTCGGTCCGTCCCCACGAACCCCGAGTTCAACGTGCCCGGGCTGCAATCCCTGAGCCTGACACTCCCCGCCGACCCACGGCCTCAACTCAGACCCCGGGAATCTCATCACAGCACCGGCACATCAGGCCTGTCATGCCCCTAAGCCCTAAGCCTCACCCTAGCTTGGCATCTGAGCGGGTCTGTCCCCGGAGCCTGGCTCCAAAGCCCCCCATGGATGGCGGTAACTGAGCGACAGCAGAGGACTCCAATGCCAAAAAGAATTCAAACAGACTACTTTCAACTCCGGAAAGCGTTCAGAACATGAGAAATCTGAATGCCCATCCCAGCCAATGCACACATTTGGCGCCTTCTGGCAGCCAACCCTGAACCGGATGCTCAACTTGACCCTCGCCCTCAAGACAAATGCCTCAGAGCGGACTACAGGCCTTGCACCTCAGGCCTGCCTTTCCCCAGGAATTAACCGTAACCCTATGGGACTTCTGAGGGGTCTATTCCCCCCAGGGGCCTGGCTCCAAAGCCCTAGGGACAGGGGACACCTGACCGGGGCCAGAGGATTCAGCCTGCCACTAAAAAGGAAAACATGCCATGGGGAACTCCAGAAAGCTTTCCGAGCAGGAGAAATGTGCCGGTCCATCCCAACGAACCCCGAGGTCAACGTACCCAGGCCGCAATCCCTGAGCCTGACACTCCCCCCTGACCCAGGGCCTCAATTCAGTCCCCAGGAAGATCATCACAGCGCCATCACATCAGGCCTGGCGTGCCCCTCAGCCCCAAGCCTAAACCAAGGTTGGCTTCTGAGCATCTCTCCCCAGAGCCTTGCTCCAAAGCACCAGGTATTCGGGACACCCGAGCAGTATCAAGGGACCCGGGCTGCCACCCAGAAGGAAACCGCACCACTGGGATTTCCGGAAAGCATTCAGAGCAGAACGCTGAAAGCCCATCCCGGCGAAACTGCAATTTCCGCGCCGCCTGATGGCAAATCCTGAGCCTGACACTCAACCTGACTCCCGCCCTCAAGACACACGGCCCATCCCAAGCTCGCCACAGTTAATGCACACGAGGAGTGCCGTGCACCTGGGCCCTAACCCTAACCCTAACCCTCACGTGGCTTCGGAGAGGTCTCTCCCTAGGTCCCTGGTTCCATGCCCCAGGGATTTGGGCCACCTGAGCAATACCGGAGGACAGAGACTCACACCACAAAGCAAAAGGCGCCGTTTCCAGTTCTGAAAGCGCTGAGACCAGGAGAGCTCTGCCTGCCATGCCCCTAGGGCCTAACCCCAACCCTAGGTGGGCTCTTGAGTGCCTTCTTCCCGCAGGTCTCGCTCCAGAGCCCCATGGACAGGGGACACCTGACCAATACCAAAAGACTCAGCTTGCCACCCAGAACGAAACCCGGCCAGTGGGAACCCCAGAAAGGATTCTTAGCACGAGAGCGCTGCACGCCCGCCCCAGGGAACCCACACTTTCAGCAGTCCCCGGGCCGAAAAGAGGAGCAAGACACTCACGCTGAGTAAAGACACTCACGCTGACCCACGCCGCGACCCTCACCCCCGGGAACCTCGACGCGGTGCTGGCACAACAGGCCTCCCGTGTCCCTATGTCCTAAAGTTCACCCGACGTTGGCTGCGGAGGGGTCAGTCCCCAGACTCTGGCTCCAAAGCCCCAAAGATTCGGGACACCCGAGCAATAAGGAGGGACTCAGGCTGCCACCCGGAAGGAAAACGCACCATTGGGAACTCAGGAAGGCATTCAGAGCAGGAGAACTCTGAATGCCCATCCCAAGGAATGGACAAATTTTGTGCCCTCTGGCGGCCAGACCTGAGCCTGACGCCCAACCTGACACACGACCTCAAGACAAACCCCCGGGGAAGGAGGCCACAGTGCTGGCACGTCAGGCCTGCTCTGCCCCTACGCCCTCACCCTAACACTTGCGGGCCTCACCGCTGGGAACTCGGGGCAAAGCTTTCCGAATAGGAGCACACTGCGTGTCCATCCCGGCAAAATGCCACTTTCAACGGCCCCCTGCCCTCCAAACCTGAGCCTGACACTCACCCGGACCCACACCCCCAACTCGGATCCCCCGCAACCCAAAGCTGGCCCCAGCATGGCCAGATCAGGGCTCCAATGACCCTAGGCCCTAGGTCTATTCCTAGGTTGGCTTCTAAGTTTCTGGATCCAGACGGCTGGCTCCAAAGCCCCACGGATGGCAGTAACTGAGCGACATCTGAAGACCCCAACACCACAAAGAATTCAAACGCACACCTTGCAGCTCCGAGAGCATTCAGAACAGGACATCTCAGAATGCCCATCCCAACCAACGCACAAACTTGGCACCCTCAGGCGGCCAACCCTGAGACTGACGCTCAACCTGACCCATTCCCTCAAGACAAACCCCCCAAGAGCTGGCTACAGTGCTTGCACATCAGTGCTGCCGTGCCCCTCGGCCTTAAGCGGGACCTCACGGAGGCTTCTGAAGGCTCTGTCCCCAGGCGCCCGGCTCCAAAGCCCCAGGGACCGGGGACACCTGACCAGGGCCAGAGGACTCAGCCTGCCAATAAACAGGAACACGTGCCATGGGGAACTCCGGTAAACATTCGGAGCAGGAGAAATGTGCCCGTCCGTCCCCACGAACCCCGAGTTCAAAGTGCCCGGGCCGCAATCCCTGAGCCTGACATCCCCCGCCGACCCACGGCCTCAACTCAGACCCCGGGAAGTTCATCACAGCGCTGGCACATCAGGCCTGTCATGCCCCTCAGCCTTAAGCCTCACCCTAGCTTGGCTTCCGAGCGAGGTCTGGCCCCAGAGCCTGACTCCAAAGCCTCAGGGACTTGGGACACCTGACCAGGACCAGAGGACTCAGCCTGCCATGAAAAAGGAAAACGTGTCATTGGCAACTCCGGTAAGCATTCCGAGTGGGAGAACTGTGCCGGACCATCCCCACGAGCCCCGAGTTCAACGTGCCTGGGCCGCAATCCCTGAGGCTGACACTCACCCTGACTCCCACCCTCAAGACCCACCGCCCATCCCAAGCTCGCCACAGTTACCGCACACCAGGAGTGCCGTGCACCTGGGCCCTAAACTAACCATAACCCTCACGTTACTTCTGAGAGGTCTCTCCCTAGGTCCCTGGCTCCATGCCCCAGGGATTTGGGCCACCTGAGCAATACCAGAGGACACAGACTGACACCACAAAGCAAAATGCGCTGTTTGGCACTTCTGAAAACGCTGAAACCAGGAGAGCTCTGCCTACCATGACCTAGGGCCTAACCCCAACCCTAGGTGGTCTCCTGAGTGCCTTCTTCCCGTAGGTCTCGCTCCAGAGCCCCACGAACATGGGACACCTGAGCAATACCAGAGGAATCAGCTTGCCACCCAGAAAGAAACCCCACCGGTGGGAACCCCGGAAAGGATTCACAGCAGGAGAGCGCTGCATATCCACCCCAGCGAACCCACACTTTCAGCGGTTCCCCCGGCCGAAAGGAGGAGCAAGACACTCACGGTGACTAAAGATCGCCCACCCCAAGAAGCTTGCTGCAGCGTGGGCAGATCAGGGATGAAATGACCCTACGCCGTAATTCTATCCCTAGGTTGGCTTCTGAGTTTCTATCCCCAGAAGCCTGGCTCCAAAGCCCCAGGGATGGCAATACCTGAGCGACACCAGACGACTCAGCTTGCCGAAAAGAATTCAAACACACTTCTTGCAACTCCGGACAGCGTTCAGAACCCGAGAACTCTGAATGCCCATCCCAGTCAACGGACAAATTTGGCGCCCTATGGCGGCCAACCATGATCCTGACACTCACCCTGACACACACCCTCTAGACAAACCCCACTGAGCAGGCTACAGTGCTTGCACGTCAGGCCTGACGTGCCCCCAGATCCTACCCGTCACCCTACGGAGGCATCTGAGAGATCTGTCTGTGAAGGCTGGCTCCAGCAAGACCAGAAGACTCAGCCTGTCACCCAGAAGGAAAACACGCCATTTGGAACTTAGGAAAGTGTTCAGAGCAGGAGTACACGGCATGCACATTAAAGCACACCTGCACTTTCATTGACCCCCTTGCCGCAAACCATGAGCTTCACGCACACCCCGACACACAGCCTCAACTCAGACCCCCCGGGAAGCTAGTCATAGTGCCCATAGATTCAGCCTGCCAAGCCCCTACGGCCCTACCATAACCTAGGTTTGCTTCTCAGGAGTCGGTCCTCAGAGGCCTGTTTCCAAAGCCCCAGGAATTGGGACCACCTGAGAAGTACCAGAAGACTCAGCCTACACCCAGAAGGAAACCTCACCGTTTGGACTCCAGAAAGCATTCATGGCAAGAGAAACCCGCATGTCCACCCCATCAATCTCCCACATTCAGGGGTCGGGCCTAAAATCGTGGGCCTGGCACTCACCCTGACCCATGCCCACAACTCAGCTCCCCGGGAAGCTCACCACAGTGTTGGTAGATCGGGCCTGCCAGGCACATAAGCCCTAACCTTAAACCTATTTTGGCTTGTGAATGGTCTGTCCCCAGAGGCCTTCCTCTAAACTCCAGGGATTGGGGACAACTGAGCAATACCAGAGGACTCCAACTGACACACAGAAGGAAACCTCGCCATTGGGAACTCCGGATGCCCATCCTAGCGAACCCCCACTTTCAGCGGCCCCCTGGCCAAAATCCCTGGCATGACATTCATCCTGATCCACGCCCTCAACTCAGTCCCCTGGAAAGCCTGCCACAGTGCTAGCAGATCGGGCCTGTCATGCCCGTAGTCCCGAACCCTAACCCTGGTTTCGGTTCTGATGGGTTTTTCCCCAGAGTCCCGGCTACAAAGCTCTGGGCATTGGGGACACCTCAATAATATGAGAGAACTCAGGCTGCCACGGAGAGGGATCCTGCGTCATTTGAAACTACAGAAAGGTCTCTGACCTGGAGAAATCTGCACACCTATCCCAGCAAACCCCCACATTCTGCTGTACCTCAACAAGAACACTTGACATTTCAATATGCATTTATGATAAAAACTCTAAACCATCTGGGTATAGAGGGAACATACCTCAAGATAACAAAGTTCATATATGAAAAGCTCACAGCTGACATCATACCCAAGGGTGAAAAGCTGAAAACATTTCCACTAAGATCAAAAACAAGACAAAGAGGGCGCCTGTGTGGCTCAGATGGTTAAGTGTCTGCCTTCGGCTCGGGTCACAATCCCAGGGTCCTGGGATCGAGTCCTGCATCGGGCTTCCTGCTAGGCGGGGAACCTGCTTCTCTCTCTGCCTCTGCCTCTCTCCCTCTCTCTCTGACTCTCATGAATCAATATATAACATTATAAAAAAATAAAAAAGACAAAAAAAAGACAATGATGCCCACTCTCATCACTTTCATTCAACACAGTATTGAAAGCCCTAGCCAAAGCATTCAGACGAAAAGAAAAAATGAAAGAAAGAAAAGATGAAATCCAAACAGGAAAACTGTCAGTGTTTGCAAATGACACGATACTATATATAGAATTCCATAGAGATTCCACCAAAAAACTGTTAGAATAAACAAATTCACTAAAGCTGCAGGACACAAAGTCAATATACAGAGACCTGTTGCATTTCTTTTTTTAAAGACTTTATTTATTTGACAGAGGGAGACAGAACAAGCAGGGTGAGCAGCAGAGGGAGAGGGAGATGCAGACTCCCCACTGAGCAGGAAGTCCACTGCGGGTCTCGATGACAGCACCCCGGGCTGGTGACCTGACCCAAAGGCAGATGCTCTACTGACAGCCACACAGGTGTCCCAACTTGTTGCATTTCTGTGTACTGATGACAAACCTTCCCAAAGAGAAAATAAGAAAGCAATGCCATTTACAATTGCATCAAGAAAAAAAAAAACCTAGGAGAAAAGTAACCAAGAATGAGAAAGATCTGGTACACTGAAAACATGTTGGAAAAGGAAGGAAAAACACATGTATGTTGAGGGGGCGTGTATGGGTCAAAGAAACAGAGGACGACACAAATAAACGGAAGCATACGTCCTGCTCATTAACCGGAAGAGTTAATCATGTTCACATGTCCATAACAACCACATCACAGATGTGATGAAATCCCTATCTGAATTCCAGTGGCATTATTCAAAGAAATAGAAGACATTCCTAAAATGGAATCACAGAAGACACCAAATACCCAGAGCCATCTGGAGAAAGAAGAGAGCAGGAGTCACCACACGCCCGGATTTCAAGCTAGATTACAAAGCTGTGGTCATCAAAACTGTATGGTGTTGACATAGAAACAGACACACAGGTGAATGGAACCGAATAGAAAGCTCAGGAAATGATAATCATAGCACTTTTGGCAAGGTTTACTCATTAGAGTCAGTACATTAAAGGTATATTTAGACTTAGCTCTGATATAATTATTAACTCTGAACGGGAATTAATATTTACGTCCTGTTCAACAGCTGATTCCAATAAATGCATTTCTTTGAACTTGTTTTATATAAACACAAATTATTAAATAAGAGTGATTTAGAATCCACATTTTTGAAATATTGAAATCACTTTAATAAACCTATCATGGAAAAGAAACAGATATCAATTATCACAACTGGTAGCATCACAAAAGACAATCAGACACAATCCCTTATCTGATGGAAGAATATAACATTTTGAGTAGTTCTGCCCAAATGTTACACCTGTTGAAAGCTACAGATCCAGCAAGTCATTTACAAAAACACATGTCAGAGAAATGCCCTAACAAATAGTAGGACATGTAATCAATAAGGTCCACACTGTGTATATTCCGACAGGAAAAATACTTTCCCAAAAAATAAACTGTAAAACAAAAAACTGAAGAAGGAGGAGGAGAAGGAGAAAAAGAAGAAGAAACCTGAGAAACTAACCCACACATATATGGCCTTAACTTACGACACAGGGGCAGAAAATACACAACGGGGAAAGGACTCTCTCTTCAGTGAACAGTCCTGGAAAACTGGACACTACATGCAGAAGAATGGACCTGGATCACTTTCTTAAGGCACACACAAAAATTTTAAATGGATGAATGACTTGAATATAAGACCTGAATCCATAAACCTCCAAGAACAAAACACAGGTAGTGAGTTTCTCGACAATTGGTTTTGGCAGAGTCTTTTAGATCGGACACCAAAGGCAAAGGCAACAAATGCAAAAATAAACAAGTGGAACGATATCAAACTGAAATTTCTACATGGCAAAAGAAACCATCAAAACTTAAAGGGTGACCTACGCAATGAGAAAAAATATCAGCAAATCATATGTATGAGAAGAGGCTAATATCCAAAATATACAAAACACTCATACAAATCAAAACAAAAAAACCTGTATAAAAAATGGGGAGATTATGTGAATAGATACTTTCCAAAGATGACACCCAGGTGGCCAACAGACACAGAAAAAGTTGTTCAACATCACTAATCGTCGTCAGGGAAACATAAGTCAAACCCATAATCCGCTATCTTCTCACAACTGTTGGGATGGCATTTGTCCCAGAGACAGACACCAGGTGTGGTCAAGGGTGTGTAGACAAGGGGACCCTGTGTACTGTTGGTGGGAATGTACATTGGTGCAGCACCTGTGACAAACAGTATGGAGGTTCCTGGAAAAATGAATACACAACCACATGACCCAGTGATTGCTCTGAGTGGATTTATTTGAAGAACACAAAAACACTACCTCAAAAAGATAGATGCACTCCCATGTTCACTGCAGCATTCTTAACAGTAGCCAGACATAGAGACAGACACCTTGGGAGCATTATGCTAAGTAATGCAGACACAGAAAAACAAATACCACATGTTTATGGAAGTTCCACATGGAAAAAAACATACTGAATGCAGAGATACTGAGAACAGATTGCTGGTTGCCAGATTCACGGATGGGGGGGAATGGGGGAAGGTGGTCAAAGGCACAATGTTTGGGCGCCTGGGTGGTTCAGTTGGTTAAGTGACTGCCTTCGGCTCAGGTCATGATCCTGGAGTCCCGGGATCGAGTCCCACATCGGACATGAACGCGATGCTCACTTTTCGACTTTTTTCATAAGAGCGAAATCCTCTTCGGGATTCCTCCTGTTACAGAAGCCGGGTAATGACACGGAACTTTAAAAAAAAAAAAAGCCATGTGTACCGTGAACTTTTATAAAGTGGGGGATACTTCTACTTGAAAGTTGCCGAGGGAATAGATGTTAAATGATCTCCTGGACATGCACATCAGCAGATCCACCGTGAAAGGCACCTTCCTGAGCATGCGGAACACAGACGACCTCCTACCCCCAGAAACCTCCTCCTTCCCCTCGCTCAGGACAACCAGCCACAGCTGGGAGTTACCCCAATTCCTCCTTTGTCCCATTCCCAGTATCTAACCTAATAGGCAAATCTGGTGAGCTCCATCTTAAACGTACTCAGAATAGGACTGACAACTGCTTCCAAGGCCACCTGTCCGGTCCACACTAGAGGCCATCTCTTGCCTGAGTTCCTGGAAATGCTTCATCATGGACCTCCCCTGCCCATCCTCAACACTCTGTCACCTGTTCTCAGCACTGTAGCCAGGATGACCCACTGAAACAGAGTCCCATGCCATCACAGCACAGCAATGGCTTTCTGTCTTCCTCTGTCACCTCCCTGAGGTCATGTCCTAAGCTGTCTCCTGTGGCCACAGGCCCTTCTTGCTACTTCTGGACATACCTGGTATGCTCCTGCCTCGGGACTTTTGCACATGCTTTCCCTTCCGTTTAGAAAATCCTTGATTGATATCACTCACCTTCTTTAGATCTTGACTCAAGTCTCATGTCCCTAGTGAAGTCTCACCTGGCCCCTATGTGAATAGCAAGGACCAGCCTTACCTCCCCTGCAGCACCCCAGCCCTGTCTCCTACTCTGTATTTCTGTAGCAGTTATCATAGGCACCAGTCCATCTCGGCAGGGCAGAAACGAAGGCCTACACTGACGGTTTCACCACTGACTCCGATTTCCTGGTCCAAAGCCCCGGGGGAAAAGGTGCCCCAGGGCTCTTCCACAGCCAGGATACCAAGGACCAGGGGTCCCCCGACTGCACCCTGAACACTATCAGGAAAATGAGCCACATGAGGAATCCACCTGCCCATTGGACCTGAAGCCAGACACCTTCCTCAATTACAGGTGAGCACTCACACTTCCTCTCCTTGCCTGAGGTGCTCATCTGAGAGAGCTGAGCAGAGGCCCATCCCAGGATCCAACTCTCCCTCTGGCCAAGTTCCTGGGAGACAGACATCTCTCCTCCCTACACCAACCACCTGGGATTGACGTCTGGAATACTCCTGCGGTCAGGCAGAGTGGTGCACCTGTCCCTCTTTCCTGCGATATCATCACAAACCAGGCTTTGCTGCACATTTTCCAGGAAGGGGCCTGCAGTGGCATTAACAGGCCGACCAGGCTCGGCCTCAGTCTCACACATCAGGCCCCATGCAGAAGTAGAACTGCACGGATACTGGTGTCCTGTGTGGCCTCAGAACCTAACGGCAGGAGCTGAGATTTCAGTTCCAAATGAAAAGTGACCTCTTGCACACAGCACAGGGATGTGGAGAGGATTTCTCAGGGGTGGGGCTCTGGAGAACTGCTTCCGCTGGCTGAATTCACAGACACCAGGGAGAGGACATCTGCTGTGCCTCCTCTGAGGAAGCAGGGGGCACACTGGGCAAGAATCGATAATGCTGCCTGTGAGCTGCTTCCCACCAACCACCTTGCTGAGCCTAGAGCTCGAGAACCAAACAGGAAACAACTGTCTTATCACATCTGCAGCAGGAGGGCTGGCCAGGGAGTAGAACCCAGTCCCTGTCCCCGTAGCAAGCTGGCCTGCCCATCATGAGCAACGGTTCACCACCACAGCATCACAACCTTCCAGCTATCTGTACCGACTACCCTGCCAGGCTCAGACCTGCTCACACAGTGAGTCATAAGACCCAGCGACTTCTTTCCACTCCAGTTCAATGCTTCTCACAGAGAAGCAAACTCCAGCCTCACAAATGTGCTCATTATTAGCTCTGGAATTCCCTGGGTGCTGTCTACAATGGTGCACACAGGTGTCCCAACCAGACCACTCCACATATACCCTAGGGTTTCAAGCCACCTTCAAACTGCCCTTAGAAAGGCAGGAACTATCCCGATTAGGCACACCAGCCAAGTGACACGATGTGTTGGAAACTTGGACAACATCCTCGCTGAACACCAAGGCTTGCAAGTCCGAGCTTCAAACCTTCACTCGCTGGGCATTGAGCACCATGTTGGCATCAACACTGCTCTTACAATTCACTTCTCTCCCATTTCCTAAAATCAGAAACCAAGCTCCAGTCACCACTCCATTTTCCCTCCCGCGAAATAAGGCAAATGACAGAATAAAACACTACGTGTGCACAGCACACTTCTAATCGAAATATAATTCCTTGGTCTTTCTCATACGGGCAGTCCTACATTATCCATACTAATGAGAGAGACCACGAGTTCAATCATTATATATATATATATATATATATATATATATATATATATATATATATATTGACCTTGTGTTTTTCCTTTCGATATTTGTATCTCAAAGTCAATGTCTATATTGTTTTCTTAAAATAATAATAATAATATCATGGTCACCTAATGGTCTGGATCTCCATATCCACACAACATGGCTCTGGTCCAGATAAGAATGAAGACACTACCTCAGCCCACGAAGCGAAGCCCTTTCCCTCAGGGATCCCGACACGCCTCATTGGTGATGAGTTCCTTTGCTACATGGAGTTGTCCCAGTACAAAGGATGCAGGCACCCTCCAGGATTCCTTTCGTTTTCTTCATAAATTCCCCAGCTCAAGTTGCAAGTGACTCACTGGGTCAAGATTCCAGAGCCCAAGATGGGCCACCAGGTAAGCAGCACACTCAGGGGAGGCTAACAGGGGGCTCGATTTCCTTTGGGAGCACGATGCACCGCTCCACGAGCTCCTAACGAACCTACATTCCTCCATGTGTCCCTCTCACAAAGGGCACGGCACCCTGTTACAGCTCTGAGGCTGTGTTTTACTTTAAAACGTAATTTCTAATATCGGAATGTGGCTCATGGAAGAGGAAAACATGAACACTCACCAAGGGTTCTCATAATATTTCAGAAGATTGTTTTCCCAAGTTTAATAAATTGGGATATAAAAACACACAGATAGCCCCTTCCACTAGCAGGTATGATTCTCTTTGGTGATTGAAAGAAGAGCAGGAAATAAAAGAGTAACAGATATTCCGATGACCCGTCATTTCCATAATCAAAGTTTTGAAACTTCACACACACAAAGAAAGAAGTTCAAACAAATGTCTTGGCCTGGCATTTCTGAGATGTCTGAACTTGAGTGACAGGGACAGATGATGAGGTCGTGTGTGTTGGGTGAGGCTGGTGGCACAGAAGAAGGTGCTCGGCCAGCTCTCCACCTGGACCTCACCTGTCCTCAGCCAGGAACCTCCTCACGGCCCTCACCTGTCACAACTCTCACCCGGGAGACCCACAGCCACCCCTGGAGCCCACCCTGCCCACACCCCCCTGCTCAATGCACTCAGCTCTCCTCTGAGACCCCTGTCAGCTTTACCCAGACCTGGAACTCCCCCATCTGCTACAGAGCTCCAGGACTCCCCCTCTTCTTCCAAAATGACACTGGCCCAAGGCTTTCGTGAGAAAAGTGGATGGCTACCTAATGAATGGTTCACTCCTTTCCCCTTCTGTCGTATGTCTCTCCACTTACCTTCCTACCTGGGCAAACTGTAAGGAACGTATCAATGGAACATGGACATGCTCTGAGACCTGATTCATTGCAGCCTTCTGAGGACTCCTTGTACAATAAAACACCATATCCTATGACGGGGGGGTTTAAAACTATTATTCACAGATTAATACAGCCCAAATCACCTCATTTTTAATTGCTCTTCATTAGACAAAAGAGTTTCTGTGGAAAAAGCCTTTCCACAGATATTAGATTCCAGCGATTTCATAAGGAGTCAATGGAAGCTCAGTGGGATAACCTGACTCACCTAGGGTCAGGCAAGCAGTTCCAGAACTCAACCCAGTGCTCCTGACGCCAAGCCCCTTGATGCCACCAGCCTCCAAAATTCTCAAAGACTCTCCTTCTGACTCCATCACCAAAGAAACTACAGAGAAAATCGGCATGTAAAAATATCTAGATGACACATTTAGAAAAACTAGAAAGTCAAGCTCACCTTTTAAACAGTAAAAGGCTGCTTTGAATAATTTTGATTTTTCCCTCGACCCTAATTGTAACTCTTCTGATGAAGAGACTAATCAATTATGAAACATCACCTTTGACAAATGACAAGACATCATCCAAGCCTGTATCTGATGAAAAAAAGCCAACTAACACTAGATGCTGGTCATTCAACCATATCCTAGGCCCAAATGAATATACGCTCTTAGATGAAGGAACAAATGATATATTAAAAACACACAAAGAGTAAATTTCACCTTCCCTTTCTGGTAAAGGTTACTTTTAGGAAACAGATGATCAGAATATATTTTGTAAGCAATAAGTGAATAGAGAAAATTGGATCCCCTGCAATCTTCTACCTGAAGGGAAATTAAGTAACTCCTGCACCAAATGGAGAATGCTGACAGTTACTGAAGTTTTCCTTCTTGGCTCAACTAGAGGGAAGAGGAAAGCCTAGGAAGTTTGGGGTTCACGAGAAGTTTTACCTCCAGTCCTGACATGAAGATGACACATAGCCAAATGGGCCTGCTGCTTTCTCTGAATGCTGACGTCCTGTGACAAGCTGCATCACTGACTCACATGCTGATGTTCAAAACATTGAGGCTCCTGGAGCCAGAGCAGAGAAGTGTTGTCAGGTGGGGATGAGAAGGCACCTCCGACCTATGGCCTGCAAACCTGTTTCGGTTTCTGGGAGAAGGAGAAACACACACTTGTTTTTTAAGTAGTAATTATCTTCATTCTAAAGTAGACCAATGACTTCGACATTTTTGGAAAAGCGAAATTACTCTTCCAAATGAACACCTCAACTCATCTCTTCCTCATGCAACTTGAGTGGGGTCTGGTTGACTCCAGCCTCCCGGTCCCCACCTGGAGGATCCTCCTGTACCACCCTGACAGCCCATTACCAGCATTCCTGGAGGCACAATGCTGAATTTGAGGGATGCCTCTGGGGCTTCTTGCCACCGCACCTGTGCCTGGGGAAGCGGGAACCTGGAGCACCCTCCGAGACGATCCTGATGGACCATTACCACCATCCCTGAGGACATGGGACACAATGCTGAAGTTGGAGGACTGCTCTGGGGCTTCTTGCCACTGCACCTGTGCCTGGGGGGAGCGGGAACCTGAAGGGCCCTCGCAGACGATCACAACGGAACATTACCAACATCCCTGGGGGAACATGGGGCACAATGCTGAAATTGGGGGATGGCTCTGGGGCTTCTTGCCACCACACCTGTGCCTGGGGGAGTAGGAACCTGAAGGGCCCTCCCAGACGATCATAACGGACCATTACCACCATCCCCCTGATGACATGGGGCACAATGCTGAAGTTGGAGTCCCTTGGTCCTGAAACCAGCAGGAAGGGAGCTCCAAGGGCAGAGAGGAGACTCCAGGAGGATTCCCATCCAGGGAAAGGGGGCCCACTGGAGGGCACTGAAGCACCCAGTCCCACCGACCCACAGGCCATTTGCACAGGATCACCTCCCGCACTCCCTTAGCACGTTGTCCGTCATCGTGTGTGGACAGTGACTGGCCCACTCAGTGCTGGTGCACTTCAAGAGGACTAGAAACTTTTCAGTGCTTGCACGTGGGTCAGAGGACCAACGCCCAAAGAATCATAGGATATCCCTCTTCCTCCGGAGCTGGGGAAGGCAGCCACCTCCTGGGGCAGGACTGGGTCCAGGAGTGTGTTCTTTCTGAAGCCCCAGCCTTCAGTGGGTGTTGCTATGCCTGAAAAAGACCCACTCAGCCCCAGAGTCAGGAGCAGTGAGGGGCTGTCTCCAACCCTAGCCCAGGATCATGACCCAAAACCATCCTGTCTTTGGGAGGACAGGTCTCCTTCAGGAGCCAGGGAGGGGACTGGCCCCTCTCCCCTCCCCAGGTCCAGGATGCCCAGGACCTGCAAGAGCTCTTCATCTGAGGAGGAGTCATGGAGAACAAGTGTATCTCGTCAGCCCAGCAAGTGATATAACCAAACCCCAATGCTCAGGTTCTAACAGAAGCAGAATTTCAATGTACTGTTTGGGGGCAGCCTCCTCCCCTCTTACGTGGCCTTGGGGGACCCCAAGGAAAGTCTAGGCTCTGTGCCCAGCTTACGTTGATCACCAGGTCTCCACATGTTCCTGCCATGGGAGGGATCATTCAGCATCACCCCATTGCACAGAGGAGGAGAGAAAGGCCCAGAGAGGGGAGGTAAATGGCTCCAGTCCCAGAGCTGGTCAGCAGAGAGCTGGAAAGCCAGCCCTCCAGAGCCCCTGCTAGACCAGCCAGAGACTCCCTGAGTTGAAAGTGAGCCCTCCCCTGCCTGACCAGCCACGCACTGACCCCTGACCTTCATGATGGCCTGTTCTTGACGCTGAAGGTGAGCTGGCCGACTAGGAGGAGGAGTCCAGCTGGTGGGACAGGCGGTACCTACAGGACAGAGTGACACATCTGAGGTAGCAGGAGCCACACTCTGGTCTCCCTCCCGGAGCCTGGCCAGGAGCTGGAATCTGGGTGCCCTAGGGGCCAGCACACAACAGGGTCTGCACTGACCAGGGAGCCATGACCCCCAGGGAGAGTCCACTCTGCCCTCTCCCCGCTCCTGCCTGGCCTCACCTCTCCTCACTGTGGGGCTGCAGGACCCGGAACCAGGCCCCATAGGGATGGCTCGGTTCCAGCTTGTAATGATTTCACAGCCCGTGGAGCCCCTGGGGCTGGAGGGAGGACTGGCTGTGGGCAAGGACTGGGCTGAGGAGGATGCAGGGCCTTGTGGAGAGTGAAGGATGGGGCAGGGGCCAAGTCCTGGGGCCACTGCGCATGTCTAAAAAGGGCTGAAATCCGTGAATGCCCAAGGGGTCCCTCATTACAGTAACGACCCCCTCCACACACGGGCATCCTGCTGGTGGGCCCCTCCTCCCTGGCCTCCTTCCCGCCCCTCTGACTCCAGCTGGGGCTGCTGCCAGGGACAGGCTGGACCTCTGTCCCGGCTCCTGCCAGGAAGACAAAGCAGAAGGAGGAGAGGAAAAGGGGATGGGGTGGACTGATCTCCCTGTCCTGAGTCGGCCTCCACTGATGCCTCCAGATCCCCTGGCCCAGCCCTGCACTTAGCTGAACCCTGAGACGGAGTCTGCATTCCAGGCCAGCTGGGTGGGGGCTATTCAATAACCTGTGCGTCCCCAGATGTCCTACCCACCTGGCCTTTCACCCTAAGGCCTGCCGCCCAGGGTGGGCATGGTTGCGGGGCCCAGCGGATTTGGGGCCACAGAGCAGTCGACTGTGGTAAGGGAATGTGGGGGACCAGTCATGTGCAGAGCCATGGGTCTTGTGTACATCTGCTAAAGGGCTGGATCGCCGTACAGCTGCTGTGTGCAGGTCCCCTTTGCACACCTGGCCATGATACACCTGGCTGGCCCTCTCGGTGGGGAGGCCGGTGTGCCTGGTGCACCTGTCCCCCACCCACCCCTGGAGGAGCGGCCACGTTCAAGCGTTTCCATGTCCAACCCTCAGGGACAGTTGGGAACCTGGGTCAAGAGAGGCAGGCACTGGCCCAAGACAAATGAGGGGTGCAGAGCCCAAGGAGCAGGGCTGCTCTCCAGTCCTAGGCCAGCCCAAACCCTCCCATTAGGTTCGATTTGGGGGTGAGAGCCCCTCAGATCCTCGGGGATAGCTACCCACCATGTCCCATGTGGGGACATGACCTTGGAATCCCCAGGCACGTAGAGGCATGTGCACCTGCACACCCAACCACACACACCACTCTGACTGCCCAGCTTGGGGTCAGAAGGGGAGGACACCCTGGGAGTGAGGTGGGTGACAAGAGGGGGAAAGAAGAAAGAGGTTGTAGACAGCTGGGCCATGGGGCAGGGCATCAGAACTCCTGGCAAGGACACAGATCCAGAGCATGCGGAGGGGAGAAAGGCCAGGCTGATGGTCAGGGGTCCCCAAGGGGCCCAGGGTGCTGCTAGGGTGCTGGGAGAAGACAGGGTCTGGGTTCCGGTGTCCACCAC
Organism: Callorhinus ursinus; assembly: GCF_003265705.2. Classification (NCBI taxonomy): domain Eukaryota; kingdom Metazoa; phylum Chordata; class Mammalia; order Carnivora; family Otariidae; genus Callorhinus; species Callorhinus ursinus. The sequence goes on along the minus strand of NW_027397315.1, from coordinate 20,481 downwards.
CACCCTGGGCACTTGGGAGTAGGAAGAGATACCTACCTCCAAGTCCAGAGGGGCTATAGCACAAAAGGCCTCAGCTTACTCTTCTATCACTTGGGCTGCAGAGAGTCAGTGTCCCAAGGGTCCCACAGGCTTGTAGAAGAGCCTGTTGGCCTTGGATCTCCATCCCTGACCCACTGTGCTCCCTGTCCTGGGAAAATGCTTTATACTCCCTCCAGGTCCTTCTCAGCAGAGGACAGACTGGGGGCTTGGGCGGCTGAGGACCTGGGTACACAGAACATGGCAGAGCACTGGGCCACCAGTCTGGAGACCAAGGTCAGGGCCCTCCTCGTTGCAGCCTCAGGGTCCCCATGTGGAAGAGGATCCAGAATCACTCTTCTGGTCAGGGGGAGGAGGCCTTAGGAAGGAATGGAGCACCAGGACCGGAGAGGGAAACGGGGACAAGGGAGGATTCTGAGGTTTCTCACATCACCCATGGAACCCACAGATCCTGCTCCTGTGAGAGACACAGACACAGAGACAGAGAAGGAGACAGAGAATGAACACAGGACAGAGGGAACCAGTAGAAGTCATAGACTTTCCTCCACCAGCTTGGAAATGACATCCCGGCATTTTGTGCCATTCCATTCCTGAGAGCACCGTCACACAGGCCATCCACCCTGGAGGGGAGGGGATTCCACAGGGATGTGTGACCAGGATTCAGGGGTTCCAGGGGCCACGGTGGGGACTGCCCAGCACACGGGCACAGATAAGGCCCTGGGACCTGAGCCTAACCCTATTGGGAGCCCCTTGAACTCTGTGTTGTGAGAGGACAAGGTCAGAATCAGTTCATTACTACCTTCCCACGGGGGCTGGGACACAGGCAGGAGGGGGGTGGCTTTGCCTGGACCCCAGAGCAGACCCAAGCCCCTCCAAGCTGTGTTCCATGCCAAGCCAAGCTCCTGGCTCATTCTTGCATTGCCAAGTATGCACCAGCCTCCTGTGAAGGCAGGTATGGAACATGTGTAGAGGTCCTACCTCTGATGGCGTCCCTAGAAGTAGAAGCCAGAATACACCATTGTGCAGATGCGGAGCCTGGGGAGGCCCTGAGAGGCACGGAGTCTGTCCAGGGTCATAGCCCTGGGCACGCGCAGGAGCCCGGTCTGAACCCAGCTCTGTGCCCTCACAGTGGGGACACCGGCTGCACCCAGGCCTCCCTGGGGGCTGTGGGTGGGCTGTGTGGGTGTCACTGTATGGATGGGATGGATGGGGCATGGGGGGAGGGTGAGCATTGAGCAGCGGGGGAGGGGGGCCCCTGGGGGCCTTGTGTGAGGAGGAAGTTGAGTAAGGGGACCCCAGGCAGTGGTGACCTCAATTCCCTGACAACAGAGCCCAACAGAATTTGGAACCCCAGTAACCAGGCACCCACATTCCAGACAGCCCCCTGACCAGCTCATTTCGTTAGAGATCCTCAAACCAAGATGTTCACATGCTGCCTGTCAAGGTCCGGAGGCTGCAGGCAGAAGAAAGCACGCCCTGCAGATGCTGTCCCCCGCTGGGGATTTCATGTCAGGGCTCCCCACCGCCTCTGGCCATTTGGCCGGAAGCAGAGAAAGGTAACACCAGGAGGTCCAGAACCAGCCACCCAGCCCCACTTGCTCCAATCTGACCTGTGTAGCCCTAGGTGCCCTCCCTGTGTGTATGTGTGTATCTGTGTCTGTGTCTGTGTGTGGGTGTGTGTATGGGGGTGTGTGTCTGTGTGAGTGTGCGTGTTTGTGTTTGTGTGTGTCTATGTGTGTGTGAGAGTATGTGCGTGTGTGTATCTGTGTGAGTGTGTGCGTGTGTGTCTGTGTCTGTATGTGAGTGTGTGTGTGTGCACGTGTGTGGATGGGGGTGTGTGTCTGTGTGTCTGTGTGTGAGTGTGTGCGTGTGTGTGTGAGTATGTTTGTAAAGAGGGGTCATGGGGGTGGGGACACCCCGAGCAGGAGCAGGCTGATGAGGGGTCAGATACCCAGTGGGCAGGTCATGTTCAAGGTCAAGCCTGGCTGTGTGGGATTGGGTGTGTGGGCTCTGCCCCTTCTGCCCAAGGTTTATCCCGATAGCCCTGCAGGGATGGGTCACTGCATCCCGGGTGCAGGTCTGTGCACGCACAGGTGTGTGTCTGATCTGGGAGCAGCAGGGGGACTGGGCAGGAGGACAGTGCGGATGGCTGGGCAGGGCTGTGATGCCTCCTTGCCGGCTACCGGTCCCTGTCTTTGCAGAAGGCCAAGGAGGACATGGAGAGGCAGCTGGCGGACATGCCCTCCTCCCTGACAGAGGGGTTGACCCCACAGGCATCCCGAGAAACAGGTGCTGGGATTGCCAGGCAAGACCTCCGACACCACCCGGACCACTGTCCCAGGTGGTTGTTCACCAGACAGTGGTCCAGGAGCCGGAGCCCAAGGAGGCCAAAGCCGTGGGTGAGAAGGCTGGGGCTGGGTGTTTGTGGTGTGTGGGGACGGGTCAGTGCGACCCCACCAGCAGCTAGTGTGGGGCCAGGAGAAACGACTGGGCACAGAGAACCCAGCGGGTAGGGTGCAGTTGGGGAGACGTCCCCGTGAGGGTTCCTTCCCGGCTGTGGCTTCTCTGGGAGGCCCTGAGCTGGGCTCTGTCTCTGCAAATGCCCACAGAGAGTAAGCACGTGGGTGAGCTTTTCTTCTCTCACAGCTGCTCCAACACCTGAGGAGCTAGAGCCGGCTCTGGAGGGACCGTTAGTGCCTGCAGTGACTTCAGGAGGAGATCAGGAGCCGGCAGGTGACCCGGCACTTGCCCACGGAGAGCCTGGCGCTGTCCAGGAAGAAATGGCACCTGCTCTTGCCCCAGCCCCTGCCCCTGCTACAGTTCCTGCCACTCCCCCTTCCCCCACCCCAGACCCTGCCCCTGCCTCGGACCCAGATCCTGACCCTGCTCCTGCCCCTTCCCTTACCCCTGCCTCTGCCCCTGCTTGTGCCCCTGTCCCTGCCCCTGCCCCTGTTCCTGCTCCTGCCCCTGCCAGAGCCACTGTCCCTGACCCAGATCCTACCCTTGATCCTGCCCCTGTCCGTACTCCTGCCAGAGCTGCTGCCCCTTCCCCTGCTCCTGCCAGTGGTCCCCTTCCTGCCCCTGCCCCTGATCCTGTCCCTGCTCCTGCCCTGGATCCTGCACCTGCCACTACTGCTGACCCTGTCCCTCCCCTTGCCCCTGTCCCTGCCCCTGCTCTTACCTCTGTCCCTGCCCCTGTCCCTGCCCCTATCCTGAGCCCTGCCCCTATTCCTGCTCCTGCAGGGCTCCCACAGCCACACCCAGAGCCCACAGCCCTGCAGGGAGAGCTCCTTGTACAATCACCCTTAGTTCCATCGCCGGAACCCGAGACCCCGCCGGATTGTTTCATCCCCTCCCCCTGTGTTCTTTCTCTCTGGTACATATTAACTGTTATTTTATCCTTCCATGTCCTATATACTGTTTATTATTTGTTTTAAATAAAATTACTTGTTTTCAATTGTACACGTCATGAGCATTAAGTACATGCCCAACGCTGTGCCACCACACCCCAGAACATTGCCACAGAATATCTCATTCCCCAAAGGAGTCCCCGAACCAGAAGCCCTCCCTGCCCATTTCTCCTCCAGCCCAGACCCCGGCGACCCTTAAGCTGCTTTCTCTATCTGTCCTTTACCTATTCCTGATGTTTCTGTAAGTGGAATCACGCAATAGGGACCTTTTTGTCTGACCTCCTCTTTTCAAGGGGACTCGTTTTCTTCTGTGTTTGTTTGTCATTCAATTTCCCTTATTTGATATTGAAATCCCCGATGGATTACACATCAGATGTAATCATAGAGGCCACTTGAGGAATTATGGGCACCATCTCGGGGCCGAGACCCCTGGTCCTGCTGGGACACCACAGCCTGACCCCAGACTGGACAGGGCTGGTTCCTCCTGAGACCCACACAGAAACCAGGGAAATGCATAAAGCTGGAAGACACACCACAAAGGGCAAACCACTGCTCACACCCCAAGGCCAGAGAAAGGTTTCCCATGCCTCTGGTCCAAATAATACGCCAAGTCCCTGGGTTCCACAGGGACAGCAAATGCATGCAAGTCCAAGGGTGGAAGACAGGCACGTGGGGAGTCAGAGATGCGGGAGCTCCCGGGGAGGGACTCTGGCATAGGAAACCCTATGGAGGTAGTGCTGGTCACCCTCAGACTGGCAGGTGTCTGGTCTGGGGACCAACAGCCCTGGGGAGAACGTGAAGAAGTGGAGATCCCCAGCAGGTACCCTGGAAAGAAGGGTGACAGGCACCCCTGTCTGGGGGAACAGTGAGCAGCACCCATACCAGGCCGCATGTGTACCCATCACCAACTATGTTCAGCCTTGGACCCACCCCCGGAAACTCTGGCTCGGTTTTTCACAGATATGTTTTCAGGAGTGTTCATCACAGCCATGGTGGAGAGAGCAGGGATTACAACAACACTAATGCACAAGGAGATGGACGGGATCCACAGTCCCAGTCCTCATGATAGAGGATACATAGTGTCCTGTAGGCACTGTCACATTTTTATTCGGGGCACAGGATCTGGGAAGCCCCTCCTGAGACCCCTCCTGCCACCATGTTCCTGGGAACATTCAGAATTGGAGGAGGAGGAGGAGGTGGAGAGGATCCAAGCTGACAGGGGGCCAAGGAGAAGGAAGGTCAGCACTAGGAGGACCTGAGCCACCATCCAGGGCCCGGGCTGTGGTGCCTTCGGACCTCACCCCAAATAAGGGCTCCTGATGGGTGGACCCAACTTCTGTGGTTTCCCTCCCGCCCTCCCTCTCACTCCCTCCCTCCTTTCCCCCTTCCTCCCTCATTCAGCAGAGGATCTGGGATCCCTGCTGTGTACTGAGCACTAGGGCTTCATCAGTGAGCACCCCCAACCCACATGGTCACGTCCACTGTGGGAGGTGACAGGGGTCAGTCCTCAGGTCTAGGAGTGGTGATGAGCACCAAGATTCTGTTGCTGAAAACAGAGACCAGTTGCACAAAGAAAAGAATGGAGAGACCCATGCTTAGCACTTCCTCTAGAAAAATCTAATCCTGAAAAGTGATGAAGAGTAAGTATACTCTAGACTTCCTGCAATGTGAGTTCTAGTGTCAGGTATGCACTGATTCCTAGAACCAACAAAGTAAATTATCCAGTGTCGACTGGGGTGTTGTGACCCAACTTTTCTGACCAAATGACAGCATTTCAGCCAAAATCTCCAGGGCTTCCGAGTTTTGCCAAGGGTCTCTGTGATCCTCTGATCCTTCCATCAACCTCTTTGGGAAGCTCTGTCTTGTCTTACTTGTCTCCTGCCTCTTCTGGAACCCTTCTGTGGCCTCCTCGACAGGGCCACCCCCACCAGGACCCCCCAACAGGACTCCCTGTGCCCCGTGGACCGGCGCCCGCATCCCGTGGAGGTCCTGTGAGCCAGGTGCATTGTGCAAAGTCTGTGCACTCCTTCTGGGGTCACCTGGCATCTCCCTTGCAGCAGCCTGCATCTTCCTGCACTGGGTCTCTTCTGAGCAGTCTGTGAGGCCGCACTGTGCCCATCTCATGGGCACGGAAGCAAGAGTCCAGAAGTTTCAGACGACCTGATCCCAATCCCAGTGTGTGGAGCCTGGGCCAAGGATGGTCGGCAAGCAGAGGAGTACTTGGGCCCAGGGAGCCTGAGGGAGGACGTGGCACAGTGAGCCTACAGGAGAGTGAGCACCGTGGGAGCCTGGCGCTCAGGCCTGCTGGAAGACCACGTCCCACCCTCACTGGCTTTGTCTCCAGGGCTGGAGGTCTTCAGGGTATCCACCCTCCAAGGCTGCAGGCTGGCAGGGGCTGGCAGGAGAGGAGGCACCTGGTGCAGGAGAGAAGCCTCGGCAGAGAGGAGCGGGCAGGCACTGCCCCATCGTCAGGTGTACTGGGGCGGGCTGAGGAGGCATCTGCAGACAGCAGTGCCTCCAGCTGGGGTCTTCACACAGACCCCCTCCTCAGGCTCAGCACAAGCTTGTCTGGGTGGCCTTTGTCCCCCAAATACAAAGTATGGCCCAGGACCCCCCTCAAGCACCGACTCCCAATCATTTGTACTCAGCTGAAGTGACAAGAAATGGCCAGGAGTTTAGGTGGTGTTGGGTGCACAGGGACATTTGTTTTTCTGGCCCATGCTGCAACGTTGCTGGCATTTTAAAGATCTCAGCGCTTTGATTCAAAAACAGTAGGATGCCGGGAACCCCAGACAGCTTTCTGCAAACCTTCTTCTGGGCCTTGCAGCCCTCCCATCCCACCAGCGCTGCTCAGAATCTCTCCAGGTCACAGACCCACAGTCTTGGGACCTCAGATGTCCCAGACGATGTGCCTTCAAAAAGTGATCCCTGTGGGGCAGCAGGACACACTGTGGATTCCAGCAAATCCGCCTCTCAGAAACTGAGGGTACTGCTGGACGAGCTGTCTGGAAACAGCCAGCTCAGGGTTCCAGGAAGATACCAGAGGCACAGGAGTAACTGAGGAGCATCTGAAGTTCAGGTAGGGGCTTTCAGAGCTTCCAGACCCTTCTGCTCTAAAGCTCCTCATTCCTCAGCCTTTCTTCTGGTGATTCTGCTTGGTTTCTATTTGCTCCAACTGTTATCCATTGCCTTAGGCAGCAGAGACTCACGTATGCCTTTAAATGTTTTGGACATTGAATGTCTTCCAGTAGCCACTTCACTACTGGGAGAGTTGGTAGCAAGCAAGACGTCCCAGAGTACTCCAAGGGTCTGGACTTGGTGTTTCCCTCTCCTGAGATGGGGACACCTGTGGGAAGTGCAGGTGGTCAGCTGGGGGAGGGGGGCAGGCACCTGACGTGGACAGATGGGGGTTGGGGAGGCCCGAGGTCCCCGGGGTATGTGCCTGGCATCCGGACTGAACATGTCTTCAAAGCTGCAGACTGGCTGGGATCATCTTCAGGCTGAGGAGGAAGGTGAGGGGAGCAGAGGGGACTGAGGAGGGTCGGCTTAGACAGTAGAGGGCTGAGCCACACTTTTGGGGGTAAAGTGGGTCAGGTTCAGGCTCACAGGGACAGACCTTGAGGCCATTATGCCATGTGAAATAAGCCAGTCCCTAAAGGACTGACACCGGAGGACCCCACTTGTGAGGGATGGAGAGCACTCCCATTCAAAGAGGTGGAAGGAGCTGCTGGGTGCCAGGGCTGGGGAAGGGGAATGGGGGGTTAGGGTCTCGTGGGTAAAAGTTCATTTTGGGATGATTAAAATATGGCAATGGATGGAGGTGGCAGGTGCAGAACAGTGAAGGTACTTATTGCCACTAAATTGTATGTTGAAATGTGCTTCACAGTATCAGTTGTATCTCCATTATACCAATAGGAAAATAATGAGTCAGGAGGATGGGACCATCATGAGTCCCTGGAGGGCCCAGGAGCAGGGAGCCTGTATCTTAGTTCTCATTCTCACGCTCTGCCCCTTGTTGGTGATTGAGGTCACAATAGGCACTCAGTAAATGCTTGTTAAGACACAGTGCAAGCATATGGTCCAGAGAGAGTGCACAAGTGCAAACCCACTGGTGGGCACTGAGGAATCCCAAGGGCACGCGCCTCTAGACAGAGTGAGTGCCCACATTTCACAAACACCAGTGCAGAAATAGCCATTTAAACCCAAGGCAGGAACCATAAATAACCCAGAGGGCTCCATGCTCCTGGAGGCCAAGCTAGTGGCCATGGCCAAGGCCTCTGGTGGTCAGGGGACTGTGGGTCTGAGAGGTAGCTCAGTGCACCCCTGAACCTGAAGGACCATGGACACGGTGAGGTGTAAGGACTGGGAGGGAAGACCTGGCCAGGGCCCATTCTGGCTCCATGGCTGCTACAGGGCTGCTCCCAGCCCCACCAGTCGGTGTCTGTTTAGAACCAGGGAGAAAACCTTTTCCCTCAATTGTTCTTTTTAAAGATGGTTGCTCAGCATTGACACAGAAAAACATCCAACATAAAACTAGAGCCGTTCACAGCTGCAAATGGCCCAGAAGTGATCAAAATGTGGTGACCACAAAGAGAGGAACTTAAGCCCCCAGGCAGTCCTCCTGTGTGCAGGGGTGGCCGGGGTGCTAGTGTGCCTGTACAAGCAGTGCTGGGCTCCACAGTTTTGCTCAAGGGCACAGAAGTAGGAACCTGCTCTGACGGCTCTGCTCAAGCCAGCACCCCCTGATGGAGACGGGGGCAGACCCTCATGAGTTCCGGCTATCCTAGTGATTCTTGGGCATGGCCCAAATCTCAGCTACTTCATGACCCAGGGAATGATGGGGGGCCAGCCCAGCAGCCTCGGGTCCCGCAGGTCCTCTGGGGCCAGCCCGGCAGCTTCGGGTGCTGCGGGTACTCCAGGGGACAGCCCTGCAGCCTCAGGTCCCTCATGGCCTCCAGGGACAGCCCCTCATTAGTTCTTGGTGTCCTGGTGATTCTTGGGCCTAGCCATGAATCTCAGCTTCTTCATGACCCAGGGAAAGATGGGGGGACAGCCCTGCAGCCTCAGGTCCCGCATGGCCTCTGGGCACAGGCCCTCACGAGTTCTGGGTGTCCTGGTGATTCTGGGGCATGGCCAGATTCTTAGATTCTTCATGACCAGAGCCAGCCCAGCAGCCGTGAGTCCCACAGATCCTCTGGGGCCAGCCCCTCATGAGTTCTGGGTGTCCTGGTGATTGTTGGGCACAGCCTGAATCTCAGCTTCTTCATTACCAGGGCTATCCCAGCAGCTGAGGGTCCCACAGGTCCTCCAGGGACAGCCCAGCAGCTGCAGGTCCCATATGGCCTCCGGGGACAGCCCCTCATGAGTTCTGGGTGCCCTGGTGATTCTTGGGCATGGCCCAAATCTCAGCTTCTTCATGATAGGAGCAGCCTAGCAGGTGAGGGTCCCACAGGTCCTCCAGGGCCAGCCCAGCAGCTGCAGGTCCCACAGGTCCTCCGGGAATAGCACCTTGGTGGGTGGTCCAGCAGGTACCGGATCAGGTGGCTTATGTCGTGCCACATCTCCTCCATCCCATTGGCCAGGTCAACTCCCATCACCTGGTGATAGGCCAAGGTCATTCAGTGAACCTCCACCACCGACCCCCAAAAAACACCTGCACGTAGTCAATGGTGCCCTGGTCCCTGCTGATGTGGGCCTAGGACAGTGGCCGGCATTCATAGCTGAACTGTTCATGGGCCACCCCGTAGAAACAGGGGTAATGGGTGCCAAAGAGGGGTGACAGGATCTCCATACCCATGTGGTCACAGAACTTCAGGTATGCGTCCGCGCACACCAAGTCATCCACCTCATGGAGGAAGTGCTGTTCCCAGAAGCGGCTGATCATCACCACGCACTGCATGGACACATCCTGCCAGTGCGGGGTTCCACAGACCTCAAGGACCACCACCCTCTGACCCTGCCAGAGGGGCAAACAGGCCCGGCAGCCGGCTGGTCGGTGAATACCTAGGAGGTGACTCTGTGTCCCACCATGATAGGTGACCCTGTGTCCCACCATGAAGTGCTTCTCCGCCATCTGCAGGAATAGCTCCAGGAAGACCACATAGCTACAGTGGCAGTAGACAGGGTGGGACAAGGGTCACTGTCAGAGGTTGGCAGCAGGACCCCAAAGCTGGGGGCTGTGCATGTGTAAACTTCTACAAGGCGGCAGGCCCTGGGCTGCTTTGAGCAACAGCCACTCTCCTAGCCTGTCCTGAGCAAGTCTGCCCATGAGCCCTCCCTACCTTCTGCTCCCAGAGATGGGGGCCATCAGCACCCCATCTTACAAAAGGAAGCCTAAGGCTTAGGAGGTTGGAAACCTCTGCAGTTCCACAGCATCCTGGAGCCGGGAACACTCCCTCTGTGCTGAGCTCATGGGCAAAACCACTGGTCCTATCCCCACCTGCCAGGAGTGGAGCACCTTGGGGCACAGCCCTTGTCTCTGTGCCCTACAGACTGAATAGAACCAGCAGAGCCAGCCACCTACCCCATTTTGTTTTGAGTGGGATGTTGCTGGCCCCCACAAAGCTGTCTCCACCTCCCCTAGGGTCCTCCCTTGAAGGTTACTGGGCATCCTGCTAATGAGGTCCTCAGTAAACCACTGGTATTCCTAGGAGGGGTCACCCTAGAACTCCCCCAGATCAGGTCCAGCCCATGGGCAGGGAAGGGGAAGGAGGACCTCTGGAAGAAGAGGGGGCTTGCTTAGGGCCTAGCTTGAATCCAAGGGTGTAAGCTTCCGGGTCCAGGTCTACATCTCTCCGGCCCTAAGAAGTTGGGAATCTTGTCCAACAGCCTCACATGGCTGGTCCCCCTTTGACGGTACTACCTGTTCCCCACCATATGGAAAGCAGCTCCACCATCATCAGGCAAGTGTGGTGAACCTCTCTGAAACTGAGTTTTTTGTGCAGACACCAAGGCTAATTCCCTGTGCCCACCTCATACCTAGCAGATTAGTAAACTGCTCACAAAGGGAAGGCACACCCTATATTTAAATAGGGGACAAGCATACAGAACCAGCAGGCAAGAGTCAGGTCATCAGGGGGCCAATCCAGGCCCAGCCAATGGGGAAACAAGCCAAACATGAAGCAGGGTGAGGGGGTCGTGAGTGCCCTTGGCAGAGGCACAGCCAACGCAAAGGCTTGGAGTCAAGACTGAGGCACATGGGGTACAATCACTCCCCTGGGTGGCCCACAGAGAGGCGGGCCATGGTGGGAGAGGTGAGGCTGGAAAGGATAGGCAGGAGGAGAACAGACCACAGAGAGCCTCAAAGTTTATGATCCGAAAATATCACTGTGGTAACTGGAGGAGAATGGGTTCTGTGCAGAAGAGGACAGGGAGACACTAACCCTAACCAAACCCTAACCCTAACCCTAAACCTAACCTTAACCCTGACCCCTAAACCTACCCCTAACCCGAACCCTAACCCTAACCCATACCCTAACTCTAACCCGTACCCTAAACCGTACCTTAAACCTAACCCGTACCCTACCCTAACCCGTACCCTAACCCTAACCCCTAACCCTAACCCTAACCCGAACACTAACCCGTACCCTAACCCTAACCCGTACCCTAACCCTAACCCGTACCCTAACCCTAAACCCTAACCTGTACCCTAACCCGTACCCTAACTCTAACCTGTACCCTAACCCCTAACCCTAACCCATTCCCTAACCCGTACCCTAACCCGTACCCTAAACCATACCCTAACCTTAACGCATACCCTAACCCGTACCCTAACCCTAACCCGTACCCTAAACCTAACCCATGCCCTAACCCGTACCCTAACTCTAACCCTAACCCTGGGTCAACTGGGGAAAAGAGGAAATCCCCGGAAGTTTGGGGTTCATGAGAAATTTGACCTCCAGTCCTGAAATGAAGATGACACTGTGCCAAATGGACCTGCTGCTTTCTCTGAACACTGACATCCTGTGAAAAGCTGCATCACTGACTCACAGGCTGATGTTCAAAACATTGAGTCTCCTAGATCCAGAGCAGATAAGTGCTGTCAGGTGGGGATAAGTAGGTCCTCTGACCTATGGCCTGCACACCTGCTTCAATTTCTGGGAGAAGGGGAAGCACACACTTGCTTTTTAAGTAGTCATTATCTTCCTTCTAAAGCACACCAATGACTTTGACATTTTTGGAAAAGCGAAATTACTCTTCCAAATGAATGCCTCAACTCATCTGTTCCTCATGCAACTTGAGTGAGATCTGGTTTACTCCAGCCTCCAGGCTCCCACCTGGAGGATCCTCCTGTACCATCTTGACAGCCCATGAGCAGCATCCCCGGGGGCACAATGCTGAATTTGGGGGATGACTCTGGGGCTTCTTGCCACAGCACCTGTGCCTGGGGAAGCGGGAACCTGGAGGACCCTCCCAGATGATCCTGATGGACCATTACCAGCATCCCTGAGGACATGGGCACAATGCTGAAGTTGGAGGACTGCTCTGGGGCTTCTTGCCACCACACCTGTAACTGGGGGGAGCAGGAACCTGGAGGGCCCTCCCAGACAATCACAATGGACCATGATCACCATCCCTGGGGAACATGGGGCACAAGGCTGCAATTGGGGGATGGCTCCAGGGCTTCTTGCTACCGCACCTGTGCCTAGGGGAGCAGGAACCTGAAGGATCCTCCCAGACAATCATAACGGACCATTACCACCATCCCCCTGAGGACATGGGGCACAAAGCTGAAGTTGGAGGTTGGCTCTGCGGCTTGTTGCCACCACACTTGTGCCTGGGGGAACAGGAATCTGGACGACCCGCCCAGACGATCCTGATGGACCATTACGACCATCCCTGAGGACATGGGGCACAATGCCTAGTTGGAGTCCCTTCGTCCTGAAACCAGCAGGAACGGAGCTCCAAGGGCAGAGAGGAGACTCCAGGATGATTTCTAGCCAGGGAAAAGGGCCCACTGGAGAGCACAGAAACAGCAAGCCCCACCGACCCGCAGGCCATTTGAACAGGATCACCTCCTGCACTTACTCAGCACGTTGTCCGTCTTCGTGTGTGGACAGTGACCGGCCCACTCAGGGCTGGTACACTTCCAGAGGAGGACTAGAAACTTTTCAGTGCTTGCTCGTGGGTCAGAGGACCAACGCCCAAAGAATCATAGGATAACCCTCTTCCTCTGGAGCTGGGGAAGGCAGCCACCGTCCTGGGGCGGGACCGGGTCCAGGAGTGTGTTCTTTCTGAAGCCCCTGCCTTCGGTGGGTGTGGCTATGCCTAAAAAAGGCCCACTCAGCCCCAGAGTCAGGAGCAGTAACAGGCTGTCTCCAACCCTAGCCCAGGATCATAGTAATGATCCTTGAGGGGACTGGCCCCTCTCCCCTCCCCAGGTCCAGGATGCCCGGGACCTGCAAGAGCTCTTCATCTGAGGAGGAGTCATGGAGAACAAGTGTATCTCGTCAGCCCAGCAGGTGAAATAACCAAACCCCAACGCTCAGGTTCTACAGAAGAAGAATTTCAATGTATTGTTTGGGGGAAGCCTCCTCCCCTCTTATGTGGCCTTGGGGGACCCCAAGGAAAGTCTTCTTTGTTCTCCTTCCCTCAGAAAGAGGAGCTGGCGCCATGTCCTGGGGTCCCCACCGTGTCCCGGTGCTGAGGAAGAGCCACACGCAGGGGCCTGGTGTCAGGAGTGTGGTCGGCCACTGCTCCTGGGCTCCCAGCCAGGGGCCTGGCGGCTGCATGGAAGAGCTGAATTGCTTTTGGGGGAAGGAGTGCTCACTGCCCACACCGCTCACCATCCCCCTCTGCACTCTGCAATTCAGGCTCTCTGCCCAGCTTACGTCAATCACCAGCACTCCACAGGTTCCTGCCATGGGAGAGATCATTCAGCATCACCCCATTGCACAGAGGAGGAGAGCGAGGACCAGAGAGTGGAGGTAAATGGCTCCAGTCCCAGAGCTGGTCAGCGGAGAAGCTGGAAAGCCAGCCCTCCAGAGTCCCTGCTAGACCAGCGAGAGTCTCCCTGAGTTGAAAGTGAGCCCTCCCCTGCCTGACCAGCCACGAACTGGCCCCTGACCTTCAAGAGGGCCTGTTCTTGACCTTGAAGGTGAGCTGGCCGACTAGGAGGGGGAGTTCAGCTGGTGGGACAGGCTGTACCTACAGGACGGAGTGACACATCTGAGCCAGCAGGAGCCACAATCTGGTCTCCCTCCCGGAGCCTGGCCAGGAGCTGGAATCTGGGTGCCCTAGGGGCCAGCACACAACAGGGTCTGCACTGAACAGGGATCCATGGCCCCCAGGGAGAGTCCACTCTGCCCTCTCCCCGCTCCTGCCTGGCCTCACCTCTCCTCACTGTGGGGCTGCAGGACCCGGAACCAGGCCCCTAGGGACGGCTCGGTTCAAGCTTTAATGATTTCACAGCCCATGGAGCCCCTGGGGCTGGAGCTAGGACTAGCTGTGGACAAGGACTGGGCTGGGGAGGATGCAGGGCCTTGTGGAGAGTGAAGGATGGGGCAGGGGCTGAGTCCTGGGGCCACTGCTCATGTCTAAAAAGGGCTGAAATCCATGAATGCCCATGGGGTCCCTCATTACAGTAACGACCTCCTTCACACTTGGGCATCCTGCTGGTGGGCCTCTCCACCCCGGCCTCCTTCCCGCCCCTCTGACTCCAACCCGGGCTGTAGCCAGGGACAGGCTGGACCTCTGTCTCGGCTCCTGCCAGGAAGACAAGGCAGAAGGAGGAGAGGAGAAGGGGAAGGGGCAGACTGATCTTCTCCCTGTCCTGAGTTGGGTCCACTGATGCCTCCAGGTCCTCTGGCCCAGCCCTGCACTTAGCTGGGCCCTAAGAGGTAGTCTGCATTCCAGGACAGCTGGGTGGGAGGGGTATTCAATGACCTGTGTGTCCCCAGATGTCCTATCCACCTGGCCTTGCACCCTAAGACCTGCCGCCCAGGGTGGGTGTGATTGCGGGGCCCAGTGGACTTGCGGGGCCACAGAGCAGTTGGCTGTGGTGAGGGAATGTGGGGGACCGGTCAGGTGCAGAGCCATGGGCCTCATGTACATCCGCTGCAGGGCTGGTTCACCGTACAGGTGCTGTGTGCAGGTCTCCTTTGCACACCTGGCCATGACACACCTGGCTGGCCCTCTCGGTGGGGAGGCCTGGGTGCCTGGTGCACCTGTCCCCCACCTACCCCTGGAGGAGCGGCCACGTTCAAGCATTTCCATGTCCAACCCTCAGGGACAGTTTGGAACCTGGGTCAAGAGAGACAGGGACTGGCCCAGGACAAATGAGGGGTGCAGAGCCCAAGGAACATGGCTGCTCTCCAGTCCTAGGCCAGCCCCAACCCTCCCATGAGGGTCGCTTTGGGGGTGAGAGCCCCTCAGATCCTCGGGGAGAGCTACCCACCTTGTCCCATGTGGGGACATGACCTTGGGATCCCCAGGCATGTAGAGTCATGCGCACCTGCAAACCCACCCACACACACCACTCTGACTGCCCAGCTGGGGGTCAGAAGGGGAGGATACCCTGGGAGCGAGGTGGGTGACAAGGGGGAAAGAAGAAAGAGGTTGGAGACAGCTGAGCCATGGGGCAGGGCATCAGGACTCCTGGCAAGGACCCGGATCCAGAGCATGGGGAGGGGAGACAGGCCAGGCTGTTGGTCAGGGGTCCCCAAGGGACCCAGGGGGTGGCCAGGGTACTGTGAAAAGACAGGGTCTGGGTTCCAGTGTCCACCACCACCCTGGGCACTTGGGAGTAGGAAGAGATACCTACCCCCAAGTCCAGAGGGCTATAGCACAAAAGACCTCAGCTTACTGTGCTGTCACCTGGGCTACAGAGATGCAGTGTCCCAAGGGTCCCACAGGCTTGTAGAAGAGCCTGTTGGCCTTGGATCTCCATCCCTGACCCCTGTGATCCCAGTCTTGGGAAAATGTTTTCTACCCCCTCGAGGTCCTTCTCAGCAGAGGACAGACTTGGGGCTTGGGGGGCTGAGGACCTGGCTACGCAGAACGTGGCAGAGCACTGGGCCACCAGTCTGGAGACCAAGGCCAGGGCCCTCCTCATTGCAGCCTCAGGGTCCCCATGTGGAAGAGGATCCAGAATCACTGCTCCGGTCAGGGTGAGGAGGCCTTAGGAAGGAATGGAGCACCAGGACGGGAGAGGGAAACGGGGACAAGGGAGGCTTCTGAGGTTTCTCACATCGCCCATGGAACCCACAGATCCTGCTCCTGGGAGAGACACAGACACAGAGACAGAGAAGGAGACAGAAAATGAACACAGGACAGAGGGAATCAGTTGTGCCATTCTATTCCTGAGAGCGCCGTCACATAGGCCATCCACCCTGGAGGGGAAGGGATTCCACAGGGATGTGTGACCAGGACTCAGGGGTGCCAGGAGCCACTGTGGGGACTGCCCAGCACATGGGCACAGACGAGGCCCAGGGACCTGAGCCTAACCCTATTGGGAGCCCCTTGAACTCTGTGTTGTGAGAGGACAAGGTCAGAATCAGTTCATTACTACCTTCCCACGGGGGCTGGGACACAGGCAGGAGGGGGGTGGCTTTGCCTGGACCCCAGAGCAGATTCAAGCCCCTCCAAGCTGTGTTCCATGCCAAGCCCAGCTCCTGGCTCATCCTTGCATTGACAAGTATGCACCAGCCTCCTGTGATAGCAGGCACGGAACATGTGTAGAGGTCACTAACCCGTACCCTAACCCGTAGCCTAACCCTAATGGGAGCCCCTGGAAATCTGTGTCACCAGGGGACAAGGTCAGAATCAGTTCATTACTACCTTCCCATGGGTGCTGGGACACAGGCAGGAGGGGTGTGGCTTTGCCTAGACCCCAGGTCAGATTCACGCCCCTCTGAGCTGTATTCCGTGCCAAGCCCAGCCCTTGGCTCATCCTTGCATTGCCAAGTATGCACCAGCCTCCTGTGATAGCAGGCACGGAACATGTGTAGAGGTCCTACCCCTGATGGCGTCCCTAGAAGTAGAAGCCAGAATACCCTGATGTGCACATGGGGAGCCTGGGGAGGCCCTGAGAGGCACGGGGTCTGTCCAGGGTCACAGCTCGGGGCATGCACAGGAACCAGGTCTGAACCCAGCTCTGTGCCATCACAGCAGAGACACCAGCTGCACCCAGGCCTCCCGGGGGCTGTGGGTGGGCTGTGTGGGTGTCACTGTGTGGTTGGGGTAGGGGGGGGGGGTTAGCATGGAGCGGGGGGGGGGGGGGGCCCTCGGGGGTCTCTTGTGTGAGGAGGAAGTTGGGTAAGGGGACCCCAGGCAGTGGTGACCTCAATTCCCTGACAACAGAGCCCAACAGAATTTGGAACCCCGGTTACCAGGCACCCACATTCCATAGACAGCCCCCTGCCCAGCTCATTTAGTTGGAGATCCTCAAACCAAGATGTGCACATATTGCCTGCCGAGGTCCGGAGGCTGCAGGTGGAAGAAAGCGCGCCCTGCAGATGCTGTCCCCCGCTGGGGATTTTGGGTCAGGGCTCCCCACCGCCTCTGGCCATTTGGCCGAAAGCACAGAAAGGTAACACCAGGAGGCCCAGAGCCAGCCACCCAGCCCCACTCGCTCTGATGACCTGTGTAGCCCCAGGTGCCCTCCCTGTGTTTGTGTGTGTGTGTGTATGCGTGTGCGGATGGGGGTGTGTGTCTGTGTGTCTGTGTGTCTGTGTCTGTGTGTCTGTGTCTGTGTGTGGGTGTGTGTGAGTGCACGTGTGTGGATGGGGTGTGTGTATGTGAGTGTGTGTGTGAGTGTGTGTGTAAAGAGGGGTCATGCGGGGTGGGGCCACCCCGAGCAGGAGGTCATGTTCAAGGTTAAGGCTGGCTGTGTGGGATGGGGTGTGCTGGCGCTGCCCCTTCTGCCCAAAGTTTATCCCGATAGCCCTGCAGGGATGGGTCACTGAATCCCGGGTGCAGGGCTGTGCACGCACAGGTGTGTGTCTGATCTGGGAGCAGCAGGGGACTGGGCAGGAGGACAGTGTGGATGACCGGGCAGGGCTGTGATGCCTCAGGGCTGGCTACCGGTCCCTGTCTTTGCAGAAGGCCACGGAGGACATGGAGAGGAGGCTGCTGGACACGCCCTCCATCTCCTCGACAGAGGGGGTGACCCCACAGGGGTCCCCAGGAGCAGATGCTGGAGATTGTAGGGGAAGACCTCCTACAACACCCAGACCACTGTCCCAGGTGGTTGTCCACCGGACAGTGGTCCAGGAGCCAGAGCCCACGGAGGCCGAGGCCGAGGGTGAGAAGGCTGGGGCTGGGTGTTGGTGGTGTGTGGGGACGGGTCGGTGCTGGCCCCACAGGGAGGAGCCCGCAGAGGCTGGTTGGGGCCAGGAGCAAGCCTGGGCTCAGAGCACACATCGGGTGGACTGCAGTCGGGGAGATGTCCCTGTGAGGGTTCCTTCCCGGCTGTGGCTTCTCTGGGAGGCCCTGGGCTGGGCTCTATCTCTGCAAAGGCCCATGGAGAGTAGGCACAAAGGTGAGCTTTTCTCTTTTCACAGCTGCTCCACTCTCTGAGGACCTAGAGCTGGCTCCAACTCCATCAGCAGCTCTGGGGGCAGGGGTGGTGGCTACAACAACTTCAGGAGGACACCAGGAGCTGGCAGGTAATCAAGCACCCACCCACGGAGAGCCTGGCGTGGACCAGGAAGAACTGGCACCGGCTCCTGCCCCAGCCCCTGCCACAGTTCCTGCCCCTGCCGGAGCCGCTCTCCCTGCCCCTGCCCCTGCCCCTGGCCCTGCTCTTACACCCAGCCCTGCCACTATCCTAACCCCTGCCCCCACTCCTGCTCCTTCAGGGCTCCCAGAGCCACATCTAGGGCCCACAGCCCTGCAGGGAGAGCTCCCTGTACCATCGCCGGACCCCGACGCCTCGCCAGAGTGTTTCATCCCCTCCCCCGATGTTCTTTCTCTCTGGTTCATATTAACTGTTATTTTATCTTTTCATGTTCTGTATACTGTTTATTATTTGTTTTAAATAAAATTACTTGTTTTCAATTGAACATGTCATGAGCATTAAGTACATGCCCAACGCTGTGCCACCACACCCCAGAACATTGCTGCAGAATATCTCATTCCCCAAAGGAGTCCCTGAACCAGAAGGCCTCCCTGCCCATTTCTCCCCCAGCCCAGACCCTGGCAACCCCTAAGCTGCTTTCTCTCTCTGATCTTTTACCTGTTCTGGATGATTCCATAAGTGGAATCACGCAGTAAGGGCCTTGTGTCTGCCCACCTATTTTCAAAAGGGACTCATTTTCTCCTGTGTTTACTTGACATAGAATTTCTCTTATTTGATATTGAAATCCCCGATGGATTACACATCACATGTAATCATAGAGGCCACTTTAGGAATTATGGGCACAATCTCTGGGCCGAGACCCCTGTTCCTGCTGGGACACCACAGCCTGACCCCAGACAGGAAACACTGGTTCCTCCTGTGGCCCACACAGAAACCAGGGAAATGCAGAAAGCTGGAAGACACAACACAAAGGGCAAAAGCACTGCCCACAACCCAAGGCCAGAGAAAGGTTTCACCTGACTCTGGTCCAAACCATGCTCCAAGTCACTGGGTTACACAGGGACGGAGACCAAACACACACAAGTCCAAGGCGGAAGGATAGGCACGCAGGGAATATGTGTGAGAGATGTGGAGCTCCCGGGTAAGGACTCCAGCAAAGGAAACCCAATGGAGGCAGTGCTGGTCACCCTCAGACTGGCAGGTGTCTTGTCTGGGGAGAACGTGAGGAAGCGGAGGTCCAATGCAGGTCCCCTGGAGAGAAGGGTGACGGGCACCCCTGTCTGGGAGAACAGTGAGCAGCACCCATCCCAGGCCACAGGTGCACCCATCACCTACTATGTTCAGCCTCGGACTCACCCCCGGAAACTCTGGCTCGGTTTTTCACAGATGTATTTTCAGGAGTGTTCATCACAGCAGTGGTGGAGAGAGCAGGGAATGGACCAACACTAATGCCCAAGGAGATGGATGGGATCCACGGTCCCAGTCCTCATGATAGAATGCCCTGTAGCTATTGTCACATTGTCGTTCGGGGCATAGGATCCAGGAAGCCCCTCCTGAGACCCCCCTCCTGCCACGCTGTTCCTGGAAACATTGAGAATTGTCTGAGGAGGATGTGGAGAGGATCCAGGATGACAGCGGGTCCAAGGAGAAGGAAGGTCAGCACTGGGAGGACAGTTGGACATGTACTGAGCCACCATCCAGGGCCCGGGCTGGGATGCCCTTGGACCTTACCCCAAATAATGGCTCCTGAGGTATGGATCCAGCTTCTGTGGTTTCATTCCCTCCCTCCCTGCATCATTTATTCACTCCCTCATTCATTCCCCCCCTCTCTCCCCCCTTCCCCTCCACCCCTCCCTCCTTCCCTGCCTCCCTGCCCCCCTCCCATCCTCCCTCCCTCCCTTCTACCCCACCCATCCTCCCTTCCCTCCTCCCTATCTCCCCTCCCTCTCCGGATCCTGCCTCCCTTCCATCCTCCCTTCCCTCCTCCCTCTCTCTTTCCCTCCCTCCTTCCTCCCTCATTCAGCAGAGGATCTGGGGTCCCTGCTGTGTACTGAGCACTGGGGCTTCATCAGTGAGCACCCCACAAACCACATAGTCACGTCCACTGTGGGAGGTGACGGGGGCAGTCCTCAGGGCTAGCAGTGGTGATGAGCACCAGGAATCTGCTCCTGAAAACAGGTCAGTTGCACAATGCAAGGAATGTAAGACCCATGCTTAGCACTTCCTCTAGAAAAATCTAGTCCTGAAAAGTGATGAAAAGTAAGTATATCCTAGAATTCATGTGATGTGAGTTCTTTTTTTAATTATTTATTGTTATGTTAATCACCATATATTACATCATTAGTTTTTGATGTAGTGTTCCATGATTCATTGTTTGTTCATAACAACCAGTGCTCCATGCAGAATGTGCCCTCTTTAATACCCATCACCAGGCTAGCCCATCCCCCTACCCTCCTCCCCTCTAGAAACCTCAGTGTGTTTTTCAGAGTCCATCATCTCTCCTGGTTCGTCTCCCCT
>NW_027397314.1:41211-52581 GCF_003265705.2 Callorhinus ursinus | reverse complement strand
AATAGCCAAACTGTGGAAAGAGCCAAGATGTCCATCGACAGATGAATAGATAAAGAAGAGGTGGTATATATACACAATGGAATATTATGTAGCCATCAAAAGGAATGAGATCTTGCCATTTGCAATGACGTGGATGGAACTGGAGGGTGTTATGCTGAGTGAAATAAGTCAATCAGAGAAAGACATGTATCCTATGACCTCACTGCTATGAGGAATTCTTAGTCTCAGGAAACAAACTGAGGGTTGCTGGAGTGGTGGGGGGTGGGAAGGATTGGGTGGCTGGGTGATAGACATTGGGGAGGGTATGTGCTATGGTGAGCACTGTGAATTGTACAAGACTGATGAATCACGGATCTGTACCTCTGAAACAAATAATGCAATATACGTTAAGAAAAAGAAAAGAAGATAGCAGGAGGGGAAGAATGAAGGGGAGGAAGTTGGAGGGGGAGACGAACCAGGAGAGATGATGGACTCTGAAAAACAAACTGAGGGTTCTAGTGGGGAGGGGGTGGGGGGATGGGTTAGCCTGGTGATGGGTATTAAAGAGGGCAATTCTGTGTGGAGCACTGGGTGTTATGCACAAACAATGAATAATGGAACACATCAAAAACTAATGATGCAATGTATGGTGATTAACATAACAAGAAAAAATTATTTTAAAAAATAAATAAATAAAAATAATAAGATCACCTATAAAAAAAAAACAAAGGCTTTAACAAGAGACAAATAAGGACACTATATAATCATAAACAGTATAATCCAACAAGAAGATACACCAATTGTAATTATTTATGGACTCAAGATGTGAGTACCCAAATATATAAAGTATTTAATAACAAACATAAAGGGAATAATCAATAGTACCACAATAATAGTAGGGGACTTTAACACCCAACTTAAATCATGGATAGATCATCTAAACAGAATAGCAACAAGGAAACAATGACTTTGAATGACATACTGGAACAGATGACTCTAACAGATATATTAAAAACATTCCATCCTAAAATAGCAGAAAACATCTTTTCAAGTATATATGGAACATTCTCCAAAACAAATCACATTTTAGGCCACAAAACAAGTCTCAATAAATTCAAAATATGAAAGTTGTACCATACATCTTTTCTGATCACAACACTATGAAACTAGAAGTAAACCACAAGAAAAAAATTGGGAAGAACACCATACCTGGAGGTTAAATAACATGCTACTAAACGATGAATGTGTCAACCAAAAAATCAAAGAGAAAATTAAAAAAAAAAATACATGGAGACAAATGAAAATGAAAACACAGTGTTCCCAAATCTTTGGAATGCGGCAAAAGTGGTTCTAAGAGGGAGGTTTACAGCAATACAGGCTTATCTCAAGAAGCAAGAAAAATCTTAACCTAAACTTACACCTAAGCAGTTAGAAATGAAGAACAAACAAAACCCAAAAGCAGTAGAAGAAACGAAATAATACATTAGGAGAAGGAAGGGGAAAATGAAGGGGGGAAATCTGAGTGGAAGCAAACCATGAGAGACTATGGACTCCAAGAACCAAACTGAGGGTTTTAGAGGGGAGAGGGTTGGGAGGATGGAATAGCCCAGTGATAGGTATTATGGAGGGCACGTATTGCATGGAGCACTGGGTGTTATACGAAAACAATGAATCATGGAACACTACATCAAAAACCAATGATGTACTGTATGGTGACTAACATAATATAATAAAATTAAATTGACTTTTAAAAAAAGAAAGGAAATAATAAAGATTAGAGCAGAAATAAATGAAATAGAAACAAACAAACAAAAACAAAATATTAATGAAACCAGGAGCTGGTTCTTTGAAAAGATCAGCAAAATCAATAAACATTTAGCCAGATTCATCAAAAAAGAGTGAAAGAGAGGGAGGGGGGTCTCTAATAAACAAAATCAGAACTGAAACAAGAGAAGTAACAACTGAAACCACAGAAATACAGAGGATTATAAGAGAATACTATGAAAAAATATATGCCAACAAATTGGACAACCTAAAAGAAGTATATAAATTCCTAGGAACATACAACTTCCCAAAACTGAATCAAGAAGAAATAGAAAATTTGAACAAACTACCAGCAATGAAATTGAATCAGTAATCAAAAAACTTCCAACAAACAGAAGTCCAGGGACAGATGGCTTCATGGGTGCATTCTAACAATTTTTTTAAAAAAAGATTTAATGTCTATTTTTCTCAAATTGTTCCAAAATACAGAAGAAGAAGGAAAGCTTCCAAATTCATTCTATGAGGCCAGCATTACCCCAGTACCAAAACCAGATAAAGACACTACAAAAAAAGAGAACTACAAACCAATATCTCCGATGAACTTGGATACTAAAGTCCTCAAAAAAATATTAGCAAACCACATACAATATATTAAAAAAGAAATCATTCTCCACAATCAGATATTTATTCCTGGGATGCAAAGTGGTTCAATGTATACAAATCAATCAATATGATACATCACGTCAACAAGAGAAAGGATAAAAACCATATGATCTTTTCAACAGATGCAGAAAAGGCATTTGACAGAGTACAACATCCAACCATGATAAAAACCCTCAACAAAGTAGGTTCAGAAGGAATATACCTCAACATAATAAAAACCATATATGAAAAACCCACAGCTAACATCATGCTTAATGGGGAAAAACTGAGAGCTTTTCCCATAAGGTCAGGAACAAGACAAAGATATTCATTCTCACCACTTTTATTCAACATAGTTCTGGAAGTCCTAGCCACATCATTTAGACAAGATAAAGGAATAAAAGGCATCCAAGTTGGTAAAGAAGTAAAATATTCCCTATTTCCAGATGACATGATATTATATATATACACATATATATATAAAACCCTAAAGACTCCACCATAAAATTGCTAGAACTGATAAATAAATTCAATAAGGTTATGGGATGCTAAATCAATATACAGAAATCTGTTGCATTTCTATACTACTAATGAAATTGTAGAAAGATAAATTAAGAAAACAGTTCCATTTACAATTATACCAAAAATAATAAAATGCCTAAGAGTAAACTTAACCAGGGAAGTAAAAGACATGTAGCATCTGAGCATCTGAAAACTATAAAATACGGATGAAAGAAATTGAAGATGAAACAAAGAAATGGAAACACATTCCATGTCCACGGACTGGCAAAACAAATACTGTTAAAATGTCTGTACTGAATGAGTAAAAGCAATTTACCCATTTAATGTAATCCCCATCAAAATCCCAACATTTTTGACAGAACTAGGACAAATAACCCCCAAATTTATGTGGAACCACAAAAGACTCTAAAGCCAAAACAATCTTGAAATAGAACAAAATTGGAGCACCTGGGTGGCTCAGTCATTAAAGTGTCTGCCTTCGGCTCAGGTCATGGTCCCAGGGTGCTGGGATCGAGTGGGGCTCCCTGCTCTGCGGGAAGCCTGCTTCTCCCTCTCCCACTCCCCCTGCTTGTGTTCCCTCTCTCACTGTGTCTCTCTCTGTCAAATAAATAAACTCTTTAAAAAAAAGAAAAACAAAACTGGCAAATTCACAATCTCAAATTTGAAGATATATTACAAAGCTGTAGTAATCGAAACAGTTTGGTACTGGCACAAAAATAGACACATACATCAGTGGAACAAAATATATAGGCCAGAAATAAGGTCGGTTAATGTTCAACAAAGCAGAAAAGAAAATTCACTGGGAAAAAGACATTCTCTTCAACAAATGGTATTGGAAAAACTGGACAGCTACCTGTGAAGAATGAAACTGGACCACTCTCTTACACCATAAACAAAGAAAAAATCAAAATGGACTAATATGAGACCTGAAACCAAGAAAGTCCTAGATGAGAACACAGGCAGTAACTTCTCTGACATGTGCCATAGCAACATTTTTCTAGATATGTCTCCTTAGGCAAGGGAAACAAAAACAAAAATAAACTATTGGGATCACATCAAAATAAAAAGCTTCTGCACAGCAAAGGAAACAATCAACAAAACTAAAAGCCAACCTACTGAATGGGAGAAAATATTTTCAAATGATATATCTGATAAAGGGTTAGTATCCAAAAAACATAAAGTAATTTTACATCTCAACACCAAAAAAAAAAACAACAAATAATCCAATTTAAAAAATGGATAGAAGATAAGAACAGACATTTCTCCAAAGAAGACATCCAGGTGGCCAACAGACACATGAACAAATACTCAACATCACTCATCATCAGGGAAATACAAACCAAAACCACACTGAGATATCACCTCACACCAGTCAGAATGGAAAAACAAAACAAAACAAGAAAACTGCTCATGAAGATGTGGAGAAAACTGTTTGCACTGTTTGGGAATGGAAACTGGTGCAGCCACTCTGGAAAACAGTATGGAGGTTCCTCAAAAAATTAAAAATTGAATTACCATATGCTCCAGTAATTCCACTACTGAGTATTTATCCAAAGAATACAAAAACACTAATTCAAAAGATATATGCAACCCTATATTTATTGCACCATTATTTACAATAGTAAAATTTTGGAAACAGTCCTGGTGTTTATTGATAGATGAATGGATAAAGAAGATGCGGTGTGTATATATGTGTAGATAGATAGATACATACACACACACATATATATATATACACATACATAATACATACAATGGAATATTACTCAGCCATAAAACAAATGAAACTTTGCCATTTGCAACAACATGGAGGGAGTTAGAGGGTATAATGCCAAGTGAAATAGGTCAGTCAGAGAAAGACAAATACCATATGATTTCATTCATATGTGGAATTTTAAAAAAAAGAAAAAAAAACAATTAATGAACAAAGAAAAAAAGAGACAAACAAAAAAATAGACTCTTAAATATAGAGAACAAACTGATGTTTACCAGAAGGGAGGTGGTTAGGAGGATGGGTGAAATAGGTAGAAGGACTTAAGAGTACATTTATTTTGATGAGCACTGAGTAATGTATAGAATTGTTGAATCACTATATTGTACCCCTGAAACTAATAAAACACTATATGTTAACTATCCTGGAATTAAAATTTAGGGGAAAAAAAAAAGAGGTAAAAGAAAAAAAATAATTAAATAAAAGTACCTCAGTTGGAGGAACAGCATAACATACAGACTTACCAAATCACTATATTATACACCTGAAACTAATGTAACATCTTGTGTCAACTGTGTTTCAATATAAACAAGCAAACAAACAAGTTCTTCACGTGGAAGGGGTGTTAGCATGGGGATATCACAGCAACTGGGTAACTACTAAGGTCCTGCTTTCTTTCCAAACCGGAACTGAGCATCTGACACACTTTCTAAGTGACCATTTTGTCAGGAACTACAGCATCAAAGTAATTGATACAGAAGTTCTTGTGCTTATAGTTTCTGATTAAAAGATTCCCTTGTGTAAGCTTAATAGGGGGAAATATACTGTACCCATAATTGCCTAACAAAACTTATGTTTCTTGTTATTTCAGCAAGAGCTACACCACTTCCCAGTAAGTAACATTGTAATATTTCTAATTATGTTATATATTGGATTATTACAGTGTACATGAGACTATTATTAACTTTGCTGGTTGTCATTTTCAGTAGGGGATAAATTAATAATTTTACTAAATTTCTGGAAATTAAACCACTTAAATTGTAGAAAGAATAACCTACAAAAAATATTATCAAAACAAATCAAATGAGTTAGTAGTAATGCATAATAATATCTTACTCAGGGGAAAAGCACATAAAAAGTATTTTTTTTAATTTTTTATTGTTATGTTAATCACCATATATTTCATCATTTGTTTTGGTGTAGTGTTCCATGATTCATTGTTTGTTCATAACACCCAGTGCTCCATGCAGAATATGCCCTCTTTAATACCCATCACCAGGCTAACCCATCCTCCTACCCTCCTCCCCTCTAGAACCCTCAGTTTGTTTTTCAGAGTCCATCATCTCTCCTGGTTCGTCTCCCCCTCTAACTTACTCCCCTTCATTCTTCCTCTCCTGCTATCTTCTTCTTTTTCTTTTTTCTTAAAATATGTTGCGTTATTTGTTTCAGAAGTACAGATCTGTGATTCAACAGTCTTACACAATTCACAGCGCTCACCATAGCACATACCCTCCCCAATGTCTATCACCCAGCCACCCCATCCCTCCCACCCACGACCACTCCAGCAACCCTCAGTTTGTTCCTGAGATTAAGAATTCCTCCTATCAGTGAGGTCATATGATACATGTCTTTCTCTGATTGACTTATTTCACTAAGCATAACACCCTCCAGTACCATCCACGTCATTGCAAATGGCAAGATCTCATTCCTTTTGATGGCTGCATAATATTCCATTGTGTATATATACCACATCTTCTTTATCCATTCATCTGTCGATGGACATCTTGGCTCTTTCCACAGTTTGGCTATTGTGGACATAAGCACATAAAAAGTTTTAAGTTAAATGAATTAAAGCAGGCGCCTGGGTGGCTCAGTTGGTTAAGCGACTGCCTTCGGCTCAGGTCATGATCCTGGAGTCCTAGGATCGAGTCCCACATTGGGCTTCCTGTTCAGCAGGGAGTCTGCTTCTCCCTCTGACTCTCTTCCCTCTCATGCTTTCTATCTCTCATTCTCTCTCTCAAATAAATAAAAAAATATTAAAAAATAAATGAATTAAAGCATAACAAGGAAAATAGAAAAATAAAAGGGTATAAAATGAGAGAAGAAGTTTTTAAATAACAAACAAAGCTAATACTCAGTACCTGGAAGTGCTACTGGAGAATGTCACCAGCTATGCATGCATGTGCCTCTAATTGACTCATAGCTGCCAGCCTCAGGTGTTTACTCAAAGCTGGTCACAATAACTTTCCCTCATCCACTGGCACTCCCATTCTCCAAAGAAACTATTAAAATTTCCTCATGATGCAAATGAAAGTAAAATTTCTTCACACCGCTCACTCTCCACAGAGGCTATGCATCATTTTGGAAAGACCAAGAAAAAAAAAAGTCACACATAATCCTCAGGTTTCTGCCACCAAATAACAAGCATACTTAAGAGAAATTGTACGTTCAGTTCCAAACCACCTCAATAAGGCAAATATTGCAACAAAAAGAGTCAAATGAATTTTTTGGTTTCTCAGTGCATATAAAAGTTATGTTTACACTGTAGTCTATTATGCGTGCAATAGCATTATGTCTAAAAAAATACATAACTTAACTTTAAAAGTACTTTATTGCTAAAAAATGTTAACCACCATCTGTGCTTTCAGCTAGACACAATCTTTTTGCTGGTGGAGGATCTTGCCTCAATGTTGATGGCTGCTGACTGATTGTAGAGTTGTGGTTGCTGAAGTTTGGGGTGGTTGTGGCAATTCCTTAAAATAGGACAACAATGAAGTTTGAAGCATCAATTGACTCTTCCTTTCATGAAAGATTTCTCTGTAGAATGGGATGCTGTTTGATTGCATTTTACCCACAGTAGGACTTCTTTCAGAATTGAAGTCAATCTTCTCAAACCCTGCCACTGCTTTAAAATCAACTAAGTTTATGTAATATTCTAAATCCTTTGTGGTCATTTCAACAGTTTTCACAACATCTTCACCAGGAGTAGATCCATCTCAAGAAATCACTTTCTTTGCTCATCCATAAGAAATAACTCATCTATAAAGTTTTATCATAAGATTGCAGCAATTCAGTCATATCTTCAGGCTCCACTTCTAATTTTAGTTCTTTTACTATTTCCGTCACATCTGCTGGAACCTCCTCCACTGAAGTCTTGAATCTCAATGTATAGAAAACACAATATCTGTGAAATATAATAAAGTAAAGCACAATAAAATGAGGTGTGCCTGTAATCTATAGGTGAAAGCCCTCCATTAATCTTCCCTTTTTCTACAATAATAGCCATGTCTCTAATATTAAGATCAACTCCTCTCCCCAGGATCTGGATTCCAAACTGCTTATCAATTCTAGGAGCTCTCTCCATCAAACATCCCACTCTGCTGAATCTTCAATCTGCCCCTCCTTATTATATCTTACCCATCAGTATCATATGACCATATTACCTTTGTACATTTAAAAATCCTCTGGTGACTCCACCATGACATCCATCATGTAATAAGTTGGACTGTGTACTTAAATCTACAACTATCATGGGGTGCGTGGGTGGCTCAGTCAGTTAAGGGTCTGATTCTTGGTTTCAGCTCATGTCATGATCTTGGGGTCATGGGATTGAGCTCTGCCTTGGGCTCCACACTCAGCATAGAGTCTAGTTATTTCTCTTCCTCTACTCCTCCTCCTGCTCACTCTCTCTCACTCACACACATACATACATACATACATACATAAATAAAAAATAAATAAATAAATAAATAAATAAATAAATAAATAAATAAATAAATAAAATCTTTAAAAAATAAATCTACTACTATCACTTTAAAATATGTAGTGTCGGGAGAAAAGATGGCGGAGGAGTAGGGGACCCTATTCCAACTGGTCTCCAGAATTGAGGTGGGTATCTACCAGACCACTCTGAGCACCCACGAAATCAGCCTGAGATGTAAGAAAATAGATTTGGATCTCTACAAACAGAATATCACAGGTGGTTGGTTTTGAGGTACAAAGCGGGAAGCCATGATTCCATGGGCAGATATCAGAGAATAAATGGCAGTGGGAGGGAGCCTAGCTGTGGGGATCATACACCGCTGGTGAGTGACAGACTTGGGCACTGGGGACGGGGCACAGACTCACAGACCGATAGCCATGGAGAAAGGACTTTAGGGCATGCCCTGGGACGGAAACCCAGAGTGGCAGGGTCCTGCATGCGAACTGGGAACAGCTGGGGGTTTTAGAAGCACAAAGGGCAGAGACAAACCCCAACCTGGAGGCAGGACTGGGAGCACTGCAGAGGGGCACACAACCCAGGACGCTGCAGTGTATAGCAGCAGGGACAGAAATGGAGAGAATGTGGCCTGGAGAACTCACTAAAGAACAGACTGTGATCTCTCTGCTCTGAGGCAGAGGGTTGGAAAGGGTCTCTTCTGCTCTGACTCTTGGAAGAGACACGGAAAGCCACCAGGAAAAGCCGCCAGAGAACAAAAGCCCCAAACAACTGGTTTTCACTGAGCCCATTCTCTGCCACAGGGGGCAGGGCAACTCTGCCCAAATAGGGTTGCCTGAGTAACAGCGTGGCAGGCCCTTCCCTCAGAAGACAGGATGGGAAAATAAGAGGCCAGCAACCTTAAGGTCCCTAGAAAACAGGTGCATCTTGCTTGGGTTCTGGTCAATAACTTGGACTCTATACATTATCTCAACCACCCATCAACAGAATGACTAGGAGGAGGAACCCCCAAATAGGAAAGATTATGATAATTTATGCCGCAGGTTTACAAATGGATGCAGATATAACCAAGATGTTGGAGATGGAATTCAGGCTAGCAATTGTGAAGACAATAGCTAGAATGGAGAAATCAATTAATGGCAACATAGTGTCTCTAAGGGCAGAAATGAAAGCTGAACAGGCAGAACTTAAAAATGCTATCAATGAGATCCAATCTAATCTAGATAATCTAACAGCTAGGGTAAGTGAGGCAGAACAAATCAGGGACCTGGAAGACAATTTAATAGATAAAAAGGGAAAAGAAGAGGCCAGGGAAAAACAGAATCCATGTTTCTAACTCAGAATCCATGAAAATAGAATCAGAGAAATAAGTGACACCATGAAGTGTTCCAATGTCAGAATTATTGGAATCCCAGAGGGAGTGGAGAGAGAGAGGACTAGAAGATATATTTGAGCAAATCATAGCTGAGAACTTCCCTAATCTGGGGAATGAAACAAACATTCGTGTCCTAGAGGCAGAGAGGACCTCTCCCAAGATCAAGGAAAACAGGCCAACACCCTGGCATTTGATAGTAAAACTCACAAATCTTAGAACCAAGGAAACCATCTTAAGGGCAGTTAGGGGGAAGAGATTCCTTATGTACAGAGGGAGGAACATCAGAATAACGTCAGACCTATCCACAGAGACCTGGCAAGCCAGAAAGGTTTGACAAGACATATTCAGGGTACTAAACGAGAAAAACATGCAGCCAAGAATACTTTATCCAACAAGGCTGTCATTTAGAATGGATGGAGAGATGCAGAGCTTCCACGACCAGCAGGAACTGAAAGAATATGTGACCACTAAGCCGGCCCTGCAAGAAATATTAAGGGGGGTTCTATAAAAGGTGAAAGACCCCAAGAGGGATATACAACAGAAATTTACAGGGAGAATCTATAAAAACAATGTCTTCACAGGCAACATGATGACAATTAATTCATATTTTTCAATAATCACTCTCAACGTGAATGGCCTAAATGCTCCCATAAAATGGCACAGGGTTTCAGATTGGATAAAAAGACAGGACCCATGTATATGCTGCCTACAAGAGACTCATTTTGAACCTAAAGATACACTCAGACTGAAAGTGAAGGGATGAAGATTAATCTTCCATGCCAGCAGACCTCAAAAGAAAGTTGGGGTAGCAATTTTAAATCAGACAAATTAGATTTTAAGCTAAAGACTGTAGCTAGAGACACAGAAAGACACTGTATTATTCTTAAAGGGTCTATTCAACAAGAATATCTAATAATTGTAAATATCTACGTACCCCAGCATGGGAGCAGCAAACTACATAGGCCAACTGTTAATCAAAATAATGAGTCATATTGATAACAATACGTTAATTGTAGGAGACCTCAATACTCCACTCTCAGCAATGGACAGATCATCTAAGCAGAAAACCAACAAGGAAACAAGAGCTTTGAATGATACACTGGACCAGATGGACCTCATAGATATATACAGAACAGTCCACCCTAAAAAAAACAATACTCATTCTTCTCGAGCGCACATGGAACTTTCTCCAGAATAGATCATATACTGGGTCACAAATCAGGTCTCAACCGATACCAAAAGATTGAGATTATTCCCTGCATATTCTCAGACCACAATGCTTTAAAACTGGAACTCAATCACAAGAAAAAATTTGGCAGAAATTCAAACACTTGGAAGCTAAAGACC
The DNA here is from genome assembly GCF_003265705.2 of Callorhinus ursinus. Taxonomy (NCBI): domain Eukaryota; kingdom Metazoa; phylum Chordata; class Mammalia; order Carnivora; family Otariidae; genus Callorhinus; species Callorhinus ursinus. The sequence goes on along the minus strand of NW_027397314.1, from coordinate 41,523 downwards.
ACTTTGCTCAAGAATGTTTGGGTCAATCAGGAAATCAAAGAAGAACTTAAACAATTCATGGAAATCAATGAGAATGAAAATACATCAGTCCAAAACCTATGGGATACTGCAAGGGTGGTCCTAAGGGGAAAATACATAGCCATCCAAGCCTCACTCAAAAAAAATAGACAAATCCCAAATTCACCAACTAACTCTACACCTTAAAGAACTAGAGAAAAAGCAACAAACGATGACTAAGCCACGCATTAGAAGAGAAATAATCAAGATTAGAGCAGAGATCAATGAATTAGAAGCCAGAAACACAGTAGATCA
>NW_027397314.1:30133-41111 GCF_003265705.2 Callorhinus ursinus | reverse complement strand
CGATAAACCACTGGCCAGGCTTATCCAAAAGAAAAGAGAAAGGACCCAAATTAATAAAATTATGAATGAAAGGGGAGAAATCATGACTAACACCAAGGAAATAGAAACAATTATTAGATATTATTATCAACAACTATATGCCAATAAACTGAGCAATCTGGATGAAATTGATGCCTTCCTGGAAACCTATAAACGGCCAAGACTGAAACAGGAAGAAATTGATAACCTGAATAGGCCAATAACCAGTAACGAGATTGAAGCAATGATCAAAAACCTCCCAAAAAACAAGAGTCCAGGGCCTGATGGATCCCCTGGAGAGTTCTACCAAACATTCAAAGAAGAAATAATACCTATTCTCCTGAAGCTGTTTTAAAAAATAGAAACAGAAGGAAAGCTTCCAGACTCATTCTATGAAGCCAGCATTACCTTAATCCCCAAACCAGGCAAAGACCCCATCAAAAGGAGAATTTCAGACCAATATCCCTGATGAATATGGATTCCAAAATCCTCAACAAAATCCTAGCTAACAGGATCCAAAAATACATTAAAAGGATCATCCACCACGACCAAGTGGGATCTTTCCCCGGGATGCAAGTGTGGTTCAACATTTGCAAATCAATCAATGTGATAGAACACATTAATAAGAGGAGAGAGGGGAACCATATGGTCCTCTCAACTGATGCAGAAAAAGCATTTGACCAAATACAGCATCCTTTCCTGATTAAAACTCTTCAGACTATAGGGATAGAGAGAACATTCCTCAAGGTCATAAAATCTATCTATGAAAAACCCACAGCGAATATCATCCTCAATGGGGAAAAGCTGAGAGCCTTTCCCTTAAGATCAGGAACACGTCAAGGATGCCCACTCTCGCCACTATTGTTCAACATAGTACTAGAAGTCCTAGCAACAGCAATCAGACAACAAAAAGAAATAAAAGGTATTCAAATTGGCAAAGAAGAAGCCAAACTCTCTCTCTTCGCAGATGACATGATACGTTATGTAGAAAAGCCAAAGGATTCGACCCCCAAATTACTAGAACTCATACAGCAATTCAGTAATGGGACAGGATAAAAAAATCAATGCACAGTAATCAGTTGCTTTCTTATACACTAACCCTACAACTGTAGAAAGAGAAATTAGAGAAATGATTCCATTTACAATAGCACCAAAAACTGTAAGATTCCTCAGAATAAACCTAACCAAAGAGGTAAAGGATCCATACTCTAGGAACTATAGAATACCCATGAAAGAAATTGAGAAGACACAAAAATATGGAAAACATTCCATGCTTATGGATCTGAGGAATAAACATTGAAAATGTCTATGCTGCCCAGAGCAATCTATACCTTCAAGCCATCCCGATCAAAATTCCAATGACATTTTTCAAAGTGCTGGAACAAACAATCCTAAAATTTGTATGGAATCAGAAAAGACCCTGAATCACCAAGGAAATGTTGAAACAGAAAAACAAAGGTGGGGGCATCATGTTGCCGATTTCAAGCTATATTACAAAGCCGTGATCACCAAGACAGCAGGGCACTGGCACAAAAACAGGCATATAGACCAATGGAACAGAATAGAGAGCCAAGATATGGACCCTCAATTCTATGGTCAAATAATCTTTGACAAAGCAGGAAAAAAACATGCAATGGAAAAAAGACAGTCTCTTCAATAAATGGTGCTGGGAAAATTGGACAGCCACATGCAGAAGAATGAAACTCGACCATTCTCTAACACCTTACACAAAGATAAACTCAAAATGGTTGAAAGACTTCAATGTGAGACAGGACTCCATCAAAATCCTAGAGGAGAACATAGGCAATAACCTCTTTGACATCAGCCACAGCAACTTCTTTCAAGATACATCTCCAAAAGCTAGTGAAACAAAAGCAAAAATGAACTTTTGGGACTTCATCAAGATAAAAATCTTCTACACAGCAAAGGAAACAGTCAACAAAATAAGAAGGCAACCCACAGAATGGGAGAAGATATTTGTAAATGACACTACAGACAAAGGGCTGTTATCTAAGATCTATAAAGAACTTCTCAAACTCAACACCCCCAAAACAAATAATCAAGTCAAAAAAATGGTCAGAAGACATGAACAGACACTTCTCCAAAGAAGACATACAAATGGCTAACAGACACATGAAAAAATGTTCATCATCATTAGCCATCAGGGAAATTCAAATGAAAACCACATTGAGATATCACATTACACCAGTTAGAATGGCAAAAATTAACAAGACAGGAACCAACAAGTGTTGGCGAGGATGTGGAGAAAGGAGAACCCTCTTACACTGTTGGTGGAAATGCAAGTTGTATAGCCACTTTGGAAAACAATATAGAGGTTCCTCAAGACGTTAAAAATAGAGCTACCCTATGACCCAGTAATTGCACTACAGGGTATATATCCGAAAGACACAGATGTAGTGAAAAGAAGGGCCATATGCACCCCAATGTTCTTAACAGCAATGTCCACAACAGCCAAATTATGGAAAGAGCCGAGATGCCCTTCAACAGATGAATGGATAAAGAAGATGTGGTCCATATATACAATGGAGTATGACTCAGCCATCAGAAAGGATGAATACCCAACATTTGCATCAACATAGATGGAACTGGAGGAGATTATGCTAAGTGAAATAAGTCAAGCAGAGAAAGACAATTATCATATGGTTTCACTTATTTGTGGAACATAAGGAATAACATGGAGGACATTAGGAGAAGGAAAGGAAAAATGAAGGGGGGCGGAATTCAGAGGGGGAGATGAACCATGAGAGACTATGGACTCTGAGAAACAAACTGAGGGTTTAGAGAGGAGGGGGGTGGGGCAATGGGTGAGTCTGGTGATGGGTATTAAGGAGGGCACATACTGCATGGAGCATTGGGTGTTATACGCAAACAATGAATCATGGAACACTACTTCAAAAGCTAATGGTGTATTGTGTGGTGACTAACATAACATAATAAAAAAATTATTTAAAAAATGTATTCAAAAGAAAAAAATTATCCCAAACATAGAGGAATGTAAATAGGTGATTGATTAAATCTTTTCATCAGTTCAATAAATTAATTGTGTAATTAAATAAAAAGACTGTTTCCCCCAAAAATGTCTCAAGAATTATTTCTTGATCATTTGCTCACTGGCCCCACATCAATACCCATAGTAATATTATTGGATCACATGATCATGCTATTGTTAATTTTTTGAGAAACTTCCATTCTGTTTTCCACACTGGCTCTATTAATTTACATTCCCACCAGCAGTATATCAGGGCTTTTTTTCTCTTCATCCTCTCCAATACTTCTTATTTCTTGCCTTTTTTATTTTTGCCATTCTGACAGTTGTAAGGTGATATCTCATTGTGGTTTTCATTGGCAATTCCCTGATAACTAGTGATCTAAAGCATCTTTTCATGTGTCTATTTGTTATCTGTGTATGTCTTCTTTGGAAAAATATCTATTTAGGTCCTCTGAGCCTTGTTAATTGGATTAGTTGGATTTTTTGGTGTTGAGTTATATATTTTCTTTGTGTATTATGGATATTAACACCTTATGGAATATATCATTTCCAGATATCTTCTCCCATTCAGTAGGTTACCTTTTGTTTTGTTGATGGTTTCCTTTGCTATGAAAAAGCATTTTATTTTCATGTATTCCCAATAGTTTGTATTTCTTACCCTATCCTTTGTCTGGGGAGACATACCTAGAAAAATGTTCCTATGGCTGATGTAAAAGAAATCATTCCCTATGTTTTCTTCTAGGAGTTTCATGGTTTCAGGTCTCACATTTGGGTCTTTAATCCACTTTGACTTTATTCTTGTGTACAGTGTTACAAAGTGATCCAGAGTCATTCTTTTATATGTTGCTTCCCACATTTCCCAGCATATTTTTTTAAGAGACTGTCTTTTCCCTGTTGTGTGTTCTTGTGTCCTTTGTCATAGATTCACCGATCACAGGATTATGAGTTTATTTCTGTGCTTTCTATTCTCTTCCATTAACCTATGTGTCTATTTTTTTGCAAGTATTGTACTGTTTTCACTCCTACAACTTCATAGTATATCTTGAGATTGAAATTGTGATGACTCCAGCTTCGTTCTTCTTTTTCCACATTGCTTTTGCTATTCACGATCTTTTGTGGTTCCATAAATTTTTAGTCTTATTTGTTCTAGTTTTGAGAAAAAATGCTACTGGTATTTTTATAGGGATTGCCTTGAATCTGCAGACTGCTTTGAGCAGTAGATATGGACATTTTAACAATATTAATGCTTCCAATCCATGAGCATGATGTACCTTTCCATTAGTTTCTGTCATCCTTGATTTCTTTCATCAGTATGTTGTAGTTTTCAGAGTACAGGTCCTTCACCTCTTTGGTTAAGTTTGTTCTTAAGTATTTTTGTCCTTCTGGTGCAATTGTAAATGGAATTGTTTTTCTTACTTTCTCTTTTTGCTCCTTCGTTATTAGTGTATAGAAACACTACTAATTTGTGAATATGAATTTTGTATCCTGCAACTTTACTGAATTCATGTAACTTCTAGGAGTTTTCTGGTGGTGTTGTTAGGGTTATCTATGTATATTATCATGTCATCTTCAAATAGTGGCAGTTTTACTTCATTAATAATATGGATGCCTTTAATTTCCTTTTCTTGTCTACTTGCTGTAACCAGGACTTTCAGTATTATTTTGAATAAAAGCAGAGAGAGTGGACATCCTTGTCTTATTCCTGAACTTAGAGGAAGAGCTCTGAATTTTTCTCCATTGAGCAAGATGTTAGCTGTGGGTTTCTCATAGATTCCTTTGTTATGTAGAGGTACATTCCCTCTAAACACATTCTGTTGAGGGTTTTTATAATAAATGGATGTTGAGTTACTGTCAAATGAATTTTTTCCTACATCTATTGAGATGATCACATATTTTCCTTCCTTTTTCCAATGGAATCTCTCGTGTTGATTAATTTGCAAATATTGAACCATTCTTGCATCCCTGAAATAAATTGCACTTGATGATGTTGAAGGAATCTTTTAATGCATTGTTAAATGTGGTTTGCGTCTATGTTCATGTGGGATATTGGTCTGTAGTGTTCCTTTTTGTGGTGTCTTTCCCTGATTTCAGTATCAGATTAAGTCTGCCCTCATAAAATAGATTTGGAGCTTCCTTCCTCTTCTGTTTTTGAGAATAATTTGAGGAGAATAGGTGAAAACTCTAAATGTTTGGTAGAACTCATCTGTGAAGCCATCTGGTCCTGAACTTTTGTTTTTTGGTAGGATTTATTTTTCTACTATTTCAGTTTCAACTTAATAGATTGGCTTAGGTTTTCTATTTCTTCCTGAATCAGTTTTGGAAGATTGTGTGCTTCTAGGGACTTATCCATTTATTCTAGGTTGTCCAACTTGTTGGCATAGAGCTTGTCATAGTTCTCTCATATTCTTTTGCATTCTGTGCTGTCAGTTGTTCCTTCTCCTTTCTCATTTCTGACTTTATTTATTTGGGTCCTTTCTCTTTTTTTCTTGAGTAGTCTGGCTACCAGATTATCAATTTTGTTTATCTTTTCAGAGAACCAGCTCCTGGTTTCATTGATTTTTTTCTATTGATTTTTAGTCTCTGTGCCATTGATTTCTGCTTTGATCTTTATTATTTCCTTCCTCTAGTCACCTTGAGCTTCATGTGTACTTCTTTTCTAGTTCCTTTACAGGTCATGCTGGATGTTTTATTAGAGCTTTTTCTTATTTCTTGAGATAGGTCTGTATCTCTCAACATTTACCTCTTAGAACTGCTTGCCCTGTGTTTCAAATTTTTTTATGATTGTGTTGTCATTTTCATTAGTTTCCATGTATTTTTTATTTCTTCTTTAATTGCTTTGTTGACTCTCTAGTTGGTTAGTATCCTGTTGTTTAGCCTCTATGTGTTTGTGTGTTTTCCAGTCTTTTTTTTCCTTGTGATTGACTTCTAGTTACATACCATTGGGTCAAAAAATTTGCATGGTAGGCTTTCACTCTTCCTAAATTTATTGAGGCCTGTTTTGTATCCTGACATATGATATATGCTAGACAATGTTTCATCTACACTTGAAAAGAATGTGTATTCTGTTGTTTTGGGATGGAATGTTCTGTATATGTCTATTATGTCCATATGGTCTAATTGGTCATTCAAAGACACTGTTTCTGTATTGATTTTGTGCTTTGATGACCTATCCATTGATGTACATAGGGGGTTAAGATCTCCTACTATTGTTGTGTTACATCACTTTGTCTCCTTCTGTCCACTAATATTTGCTTTATGAATTTAGGTGCTTCAGTGTTGGGCGCATAGATATTTAGAACTGTTATATCATGCTGTTGGATTGATCCCTTTGCATTATGTAATGTCTTTCTTTATCTCTTGTTACCCTCTGTGTTTTAAACTCTATTTTGTCTGATTTAAGTATTCCTGCACTGAGTTGTTTTTGTTTTGTTTTGCTATTTGTTTCTTTGTTTTGTTATTTTTTTGCCTCCAGATACATGGTGTATGTTTTCCATTCCTTGGCTTTTAGTCTGCGTGTGTCTCTATACCTGAGAGAAAATCTTGTAGCCACAGTATATATAGGTCTTGCTTATTTAACCATTCTCCACCCTATGTCATTTGATTAGAACACTTAGGCCATTTACATTTAATATAATTATTGATAGGTATTACTGCCATTTTGTTATTTCTTTTCTGGTACTTTTTATAGTTCTCTGTTCATTTCTCATTATCTTCCTCTCTTTTTTTGTGATTGATGAGTTTCTATAGTTTATGTTTGACTTTCTCTTTCTTTAATTTTGTCTATCTGTTACAGGTTTTAGGTTTATAGTTACCATGAAGTTCTCATATAATATCCTGAATATACTGCAGTCTAGATTAATTGAAAAGTCACTTGAGTCCAAACACATTCTTTAAAAAAACCTCTCTTCCTTTTTTTGTCTCTCCTCCATGTTTTATGTACATGCTATCATATTTTACATATTTTTTGTTTTACTTTTTTATTCATAATTTACTTATGCCATTTATGGCCATTCATTTTCTATTTTAATAAGTTAGATTAACATTTACTGTAAGCCTGGTTTGGTGGTGATAAACTCCTTTATCTTTTGTTTCTCTAGGAAGATATTTATCTCTCTTTCAAATCCAAATGATAGTCTTGCTGGGTAGATTCTTCCTGGTTGTAAGTTTCTCCTTTCAGCCCTTTGCATATATCATGCCACTCATTCTGGCTTGCAAAGAGCTTCATTTATTTTGACACTGTTAAGATGAAGGGTTTGGTGGGTTATCTTCCACTGCAGGGTAAAGTTTAAAGAACTGTTTTCTGCTTGTTTGCTATCTGGAAAAAAGTGGAATATGACAGAACACACACACAATGATAGTATTTATTTGGACTTTCAAATTTTTTCTTCCTTCTCTAACCAGCATGACACTGGCTTGTGGGCTGAGTTTTGCCCTGGCAGCCTGCTATGAGAAGTCCAAGGGCACAGTGAGAATGATCACCATCCTCTTAACCTGCACATCTGCCCCTCTGGTGAGCACAAGCCTCCCAATGTAGATTGCCATCCCATAACTGAAATATCAAAACAAAGTTGCCTTTCAGAATTCCTTAAGAACCTATCACTACTAAGTGTTGGAGCCTGCTGAGATCCAGCCAGAGGTGAGCTGAACAGTGCATGTGCCAGGGGCACCTCCCCTAGCATCCTCTGAGTAGGCAATCCACATTGCTTCCAAAGTCAGATTCCATGGAAAGTGAGGAGGCATCAGTCCAACCCAAGCCCTGAGCTATACAAAGGCAAAGGACTTATCAAGGAAAAAGACATTCTTATAGGCACTTCTAGAAATTTTATTATACTCATTAGTTAGTAATAGGTAAATAAGAAATTAGAAGAAAAGGAAGGGGAGAGGAAGATGGTGTAAAAATCGAACAAGCACAACAAAAGAAGGAAGGGAGGGAGGAAGAAAAGGAAAATGGAGGAAAGGAGGAAGGGAGGAGGGGGAAAACACAGAAAGAAAAAAGAAGGGGCAAGCTCCTCCCTGCATTCAGCCCTGATATATCTGGGGACAAGACATCTTAATGGGACACAGGTCTGCCAAGTGTGTCTCAAGCAGGTTCCCCACTCCCTGTGATGTCAGTGATTTGCAGGGAACGAGTGCATGTATTGTTCACATGGGTGCCTTAGTCAGTGACCTGGGAAGAATTTACTCATTCTCCCAATCCCATGTAGGTCAGGCCCATCTACAGTCAAGGGTGAAGCAGGCAGGTCCTAGTAGGAAGGATGTGAGTGCCAAGTATGGGAATCAACTGCCTTTTCTCTGCAGGTAAATTACACCAGGACACATCCTCCACCAGCTGGACTCTGGGGGAAGACACAAATAGGCAGGACCACAGGGAGAGCTGTCTGTGAGACAGGGATAGGCTGAGTGGGAACACTGTCCTTTGGCGAGCTTGCTGCACCTCTTCCACCAGTCAGTCCATGGTGCCCAGTGCTCCAAGATGGATCCAGAGGTGAGTGGAGGGGTCTCTGGAACTCACCCAGGCCACAGCCAATCTCCTTCTCACTGGGCAGAGAAGTGCCATAAGAACAGCTCCTTGTGTATACCAGTCGAAATTTGGGGGCCTGTAGGACCCCCACTCGTTCCCCACCCCAGGCTCTCTGACGTCTTTGTCTATCTCACAAGCCCATCTTACTGCCCTCAGGCCTCCACTTGCACCTCCCAGATGGTCAGACTTGTCTGTCCAGATTTTGTACTTCTTCCTAACTCAGTTTTGGTAGATTGTGTGTTTCTAGGAATGTTCCTATTTCTTCTAGGTATGTAATTTGTTGATATGTAATTGTTCATAGTTTCTTATGATCCTATGTATTTCGCCCCACCAGTTGTAATTGCTCTCTTTTAATTCTAATTTTATTTATTTTAGTCTCTTTTTTCCTGGATTAGCTAACATTTTCCCAATTTTTGTTCATCTTCAAGAAACAGCTTTTGGTTTCATTGATCCTTTCTATTGTTTCTCTGGTCTCTATTTCATTTACTTCTGCTCTGATTTTTTATTACTTCTTTCCTTTTGTTAACTTTGGGCTTAATGTGTTGCTCTTTTTCAAGTTCCTTGAAGTATAAAGGTAGATGGTTTATTTGAGATTTTTCTAATTTTTTATTGTTATAAACATCCTCTCAGAACTGCTTTTGCTGCAACCCACAATATTTGTTGTATTTTCATTTTCACTTCTTTGAGATAATTATTTATTTCCCTTTTGATTTCCTATTTGACCTATTGGTTGTGTTACCAAATCAGACCAGTTGAGTGCCCAATGCACAGTAAGCCAATGTCTGAGATTCCAGTTTTGAAGCAAAGAAAGCTTCCTTAATATAAGGACAGCCCAACGAGAAGGCTGGGGATCATTCCCAAAGCTGCCTTTCCTGTGGAGTCGAGGGACAGCATCTATATATTTGGGGAAGGAGCTGAATACATGAGAGGAGGGTGAGGTGCTTCTGGAAACCTTGAGAGGGAGGGCCTCAAAACGTCCAGAGCTCTGCATAATTCCAGAAAATGAGGCGTCCCATTCAGCGCCTGGTATGACCAGGTATGTCAGAGAGTTTCAAGACAAGTGTTTCTGTCTGGTCCCCATTAAGTTTCTATAATCAGTGGGTAAACAGGGAGTAGGGGGAAAAGCAAAGTTAATGATTGATGGTGCAGCAGGTTGAAAGGTGCAAAGAACATAATTAAGTAGGGAATAAAACGTGACATGCAGCTAAGGTAATAATGCAATTAATACAACTATAGTTCTGCATATGCTTTCAAAACAGTTCCATGAACCCTCGGTCCATGCTCAGTTGTTTAGAATTGTGTCATTTATTTCTCATATATTTTTAGATCTACTCACATTCCTCTTCTTCATTTCTACTTTCAACCATCCTCATCAGAGAAGTTGGTTGATATGATTTTGATCTTTTTAAATTTGCTAAGATTTCTGTGTTCCATCATATAATCTATCCAGGAGAATGTTCCATGTACACATGAGAAGAATATGTATTCATCTGCTGTTGGGCAGAATGTTCTGTAAATGTCTGTCATTTTTCTAAAGTGTTCTTTCATTCTAATATTTCCTTGCTGATTCGTCATCTGGATAATCTATCCATTTTTTATAGTGGTGTATTAAAGTCCACTATTATTACTGGATTGTTGTCTATCTCTCCCTTAAGATCTGTATTTGTTTAATGTATTTCAATACTCAGGTGTTAGGAGCATATGTATTTGTGACTCTTATAACTTCTTACTGAATTGACCCAGTTATTAGTACAAAGTAACCTTCTTTGTATTTTGTCATTATTTTTGGCTTGAAATCTATCTTTTCTGATATAAGTTTGGCTACACCTGCTCTCTTTCTTTAACATTTGCTTGGGATACCTTCATCCACTCCTTCACCTTGAACCTACATTTGTCCTTACAGCTAAAATGAGCCTTCTGAAGGCATCATATACTTGGGCCTATGTTTTTATTTTATGAAGGCACTCTGTGTCTTTTGATTGGTAAACTAAAACCATTTCCATCTAGGTAATTATTGATGCATAAGGACTTACTATGGCCATTTTATCTTTTGTTTTCTGGTTGTTTTATATCCCTCTTATACCTTTTTCCTTGTGTTTCTGTCTACCTTTATAGGTTGGTAGTTTTCCATGATGATTCACTCAGTTTCCCCCTTTTTTTCATTTTTTATTGTTATGTTAATCACCATACATTACATCATTAGTTTTTGATGTAGTGTTCCATGATTCATTGTTTGTGCATAACACCCAGTGCTCCACGCAGAATGTGCCTTCTTTAATACCCATCACCAGGCTAACCCATCCCCCCACCCCCTTCCCTCTAAAACCCTCAGTTTGTTTTTCAGAGTCCATCGTCTCTCATACTTCATCTCCCCCTCCGACTTACTCCCCTTCATTCTTCCCCTCCTGCTATCTTCTTTTTTTTTTCAT
>NW_027397314.1:28563-30033 GCF_003265705.2 Callorhinus ursinus | reverse complement strand
CCAGCAACACTCAGTTTGTTTCCTGAGATTAAGAATTCCTCATAGCAGTGAGGTCATATGATACATGTCTTTCTCTGATTGACTTATTTCACTCCGCATAACACCCTCCAGTTCCATCCATGTCGTTGCAAATGCCAAGATCTCATTCCTTTTGATGGCTGCATAATATTCCATTGTGTATATATACCACTTCTTCTTTATCCATTCATCTGTCGATGGACATCTTGGCTCTTTCCACAGTTTGGCTATTGTGGATATTGCTGCTATAAACATTTGGGTGCACGTACCCCTTCGGATCCCTACATTTGTATCTTTGTGGTAAATACCCAGTAGTGCAATTGCTGGATCAATGGTAGCTCTATTTTCAACTGTTCGAGGAACCTCCATACTGTTTCCCAGAGTGGTTGCACCAACTTGCATTCCCACCAACAGTGTAGGAAGGTTCCCCTTTCTCCACATCCCCGCCAACATCTGTCGTTTCCTGACTTGTTAATTTTAGCCATTCTGACTGGTGTGAGGTGGTATCTCATTAAGGTTTTGATTTGGTTTTCCCTGATTCTAAGCGATGTTGAGCACTTTTTCATGTGTCTGTTGGCCATTTGGATGTCTTCTTTGGAAAAATGTCTGTTCATGTCTTCTGCCCATTTCTTGATTGTATTATTTGTTCTTTGGGTGTTGAGTTTGATAAGTTCTTTATAGATTTTGGATACTAGCCCTTTATCTGATATGTCATTTGCAAATATCTTCTCCCATTCTGTCAGTTGTCTTTTGGTTTTGTGACTGTTCCTTTTGCTGTGCAAAAGCTTTTTATCTTGATGAAATCCCAATAGTTCATTTTTGCCCTTGCTTCCCTTGCCTTTGGCAATGTTTCTAGGAAGAACTTGCTGCGGATGAGGTCAAAGAGGTAGCTACCTGTGTTCCTCTTTAGCATTTTGATGGAACCTGTCTCATGTTTAGGTCTTTCAACCATTTGGAATCTATTTTTGTGTGTGGTGTAAGGAAATGGTCCAGTTTCATTCTTCTGCATGTGGCTGTCCAATTTTCCCAACACCATTTGTTGAAGAGACTGTCTTTTTGCCATTGGACATTCTTTTCTGCTTTGTCAAAGATAAGTTGACCATAGAGTTGAGGGTCCATTTCTGGGCTCTCGATTCTGTTCCATTGATCTATGTGTCTGTTTTTGTGCCAGTACCATACTGTCTTGATGATGACAGCTTTGTAATAGAGCTGGAAGTCCGGAATTGTGATGCCGCCAGCTTTGCTTTTCTTTTTCAATATTCCTCTGGCTATTCGGGGTCTCTTCTGGTTCCATACAAATTTTAGGATTATTTGTTCCATTTCTTTGAAAAAAGTGGATGGTATTTTGATGGGGATTGCATTGAATGTGTAGATTGCTCTAGGTAGCATTGACATCTTCACAATATTTGTTCTTCCAATCCATGAGCATGGAACGTTTTTCCATTTCTTTGT
>NW_027397314.1:26706-28463 GCF_003265705.2 Callorhinus ursinus | reverse complement strand
GGTGATAGTGGGCATCCCTGCCGCGTTCCTGACCTTAGGGGGAAAGTTCTCAGTTTCTCCCCATTGAGAATGATATTTGCTGTACGTTTTTTATAGATGGCTTTTATGATATTGAGTTATGTACCCTCTATCCCTATACTCTGAACAGTTTGATCAAGAAAGGATGCTGTACTTTGTCAAATGCTTTTTCTGCATCTAATGAGAGGATCATATGATTCTTGTTCTTTCTTTTGTTAATATATTGTATCACGTTGATTGATTTGCAGATGTTGAACCAACCTTGCAGCCCAGGGATAAATCCCATTTGGTCATGGTGAATAATTCTTTTAATGTACTGTTGGATCCTATTGGCTAGTATTTTGGTGAGAATTTTTGCATCCATGTTCATCAAGGATATTGGTCTGTCATTCTCCTTTTTGAAGGGGTCTTTGTCTGGTTTTGGGATCAAGGTAATGGTGGCCTCATAAAATGAGTTTGGAAGTTTTCCTTCCGTTTCTATTTTTTGGAACAGTTTCAGGAGAATAGGTATTAATTCTTCTTGAAATGTTTGGTAAAATTCCCCTGGGAAGCCATCTGGCCCTGGGCTTTTGTGTGTTGGGAGATTTTTGATGACTGCTTCAATTTCCTTAGTGGTTATAGGTCTATTCAGGTTTTCTATTTCTTCCTGGTTCAGTTTTGGTGGTTGATGCATCTCTAGGAATGCATCCATTTCTTCCAGGTTATCTAATGTGCTGGCATAGAGTTGTTCATAATATGTTCTTATAATTGTTTGTATGTCTTTGGTGTTGGTTGTGATCTCTCCTCGTTCATTCATGATTTTGTTGATTTGGGTCATTTCTCTTTTCTTTTTGTAAGTCTGGCCAGGGGTTTATCAATCTTGTTAATTCTTTCAAAGAACCAGCTCCTAGTTTCGTTGATCTATTCTACTATTCTTTTGGTTTCTAGTTCATTGATTTCTGCTCTGATCTTTATGATTTCTCTTCTCCTGCTGGGTTTAGGCTTTATTTGCTGTTTTTTCTCTAGCTCCTTTAGGTGTAGGGTTAGGTTGTGTATTTGAGACCTTTCTTGTTTCTTGAGAAAAGCTTGTATTGTTATATACTTTCCTCTCAGGACTGCCTTTGCTGTATCCCAAAGATTTTGAACAGTTGTGTTTTCATTTGATTGGTTTCCATGAATTTTTTTAATTCTTCTTTAATTTCCTGGTTGACCCATTCATTCTTTAGTAGGATGCTCTTTAGCCTCCATGTATTTGAGTTCTTTCCGACATTCCTCTTGTAGTTGAGTTCTAGATTCAAAGCATTGTGGTCTGAAAATATGCAGGAATGATCCCAATCTTTTGGTACCGGTTGAGACCTGATTTGAGACCTAGGATGTGATCAATTCTGGAGAATGTTCCATGGGCACTAGAGAAGAATGTGTATTCCGTTGCTTTGGGATGGAATGTTGTGAATATATCTGTGAAGTCCATTTGGTCCAGTGTTTCATTTAACATCTTTATTTCCTTGTTGATCTTTTGCTTAGATGATCTGTCCATTTCAGTCAGGGGGGTGTTAAAGTCCCCCACTATTATTGTATTGTTGTCAATGTGTTTCTTTGCTTTTGTTATTAATTGCCTTATATAATTGGCTGCTCCCATGTTCGGAGCATAGATATTTACAATTGTTAAATCTTCTTGTTGGATAGATTTTAAGTAGGATATAGTGTCCTTCTTCATCTCTTATTACAGTCTTTGTTTTAAAATCTAATTTGTCTGATAT
>NW_027397314.1:3993-21706 GCF_003265705.2 Callorhinus ursinus | reverse complement strand
ATCGCCTCGGATTCACTTCTCCCCACCTTCCAGTAAGGGGTTGCTTTTCCGATCAGAGAGTTGTTGCCATTCTTCTCTTCGATCTCCTGTTGAGTTCGTAGGTGTTCAGAATGGTTTGATCCCTATTCAGCTGAATTCCTGAGACCAGACGAAACCCAGGTCTCCTACTCCTCCGCCATCTTCAGTTTCCCCTTTTTTAATATTGTCTCTGCTCTAGGTGTTTATTCTCAGATACCATGAGGGTTATACAAACTGTCTCTTAGATTAAATAGTACTATTTCTGCTGTTGCCAACATATCATTATTTGCCTACAGAGCTGCTATCCATTTCCTACTCCTTTTTTATATTTTTGCTGTCACAAATTATCTCTTTTCTTGGTGTGGGTTTGTTACCAATTGTATTAGCTAGAGTTATTTTTAATAACTTTAACCTCATGATATCACGAAGTGCTTAACACCCTTTTCTAAAATAGAGTTACAGTTTCTGACTCTTTCAGCTTACTCAGGGTTCTCTGTATGTTCCTCTTTTCATTTCAGTATAAAAGCTCCTTTCAACATGTCTTGTAAGGCAGAATTAGTGCTAGGGAAATCATTCAACTTTTGTTTCTCTGGGAAAGCCCTTCTTTCTCCTTATATCTGAAAGGTAACTCCTGGATACAGTATTCTTGACTGGCAATTTTTATTTTTCAATGCTATGACTATGTTATTCCACTTTCTCCTGGCCTGCAGAGTTTCTGCTGAGAAATCTGCTGATGGTCTTTCTCATGGGGTCTCATTTGTAGATTACTTTCATTTTCCCTGGCTGCCTTTAAGATTCTTTATCATTCACTTTTGACAGTTTCTTTGTAATGTGTCTTGAAGGTCTTTCTGTATTAAGATAACAAGGTGATCTATTAACTTCACAGACTGCTATGTCCAATTCTTTCCCCAAGATTGGGAAGTTCTCATCTAATATCTTGTTAATAATGACTGTGTTCCCTCTCCTCTTCTCCTGGTATACCCATTCTTATGTGGGCCCTCCTAATGAGGACTGGTAGCTCTCACAGGGTTCTTCACATTTTCTAAGCACTTTTGAAGTAAACTCTACACCCAAGGTGGGGCTTGAACGCACGACCCAGAGATCAAGAGTCAGATGCTCCACTGACTGAAACAGCCAGGTGCCCCAGGGTTTCTTCACTTAAAAAAAAAAAAAATCTTACTTCTCTCCACTTCCACCTGAATCGCTTCTTGATTCCATAGTTCAGATCATGTATTCTCTCTTCCACCTGATCTGCTCTCTTTCCAGTACATTCTTCTTGAGTTCTTCAGCTCCAGAATTTCTGTCTAGGGGTTTTTGTTTGTTTGTTTGATTGTTTGTTACTGTTTGTTTGTTTGTTAGAACTTCAGTCTCTTTGGTAAAGTACTCCTTACATCCATTAATTTTATTTCCGAGTTCACTGAATTGCCCAATTTTCTTATAACTTGTTGAATTCTGTCATGACAGCTATTTTGAATTCTCTATTAGTTAGACCATAATTTTCTGTATATTTAGGTTTGGTTGCTAGAGAATCATCATTTTATTTTAGCAAAACCATGTTACCATGATTTTTCATGCTCTTTAATGAGATTTTCCTCTGCCAGATCATTTGAAGTAGTAAACACTTTTTGCATGTACGTAAAGACATGTTAACTTTAACAGTTCACAAGTGGGCAATTAGAGGCCCTTCTTTTGTATTATAGCAGGTAGCAGAATAGCACAAGTTTTTGGTTTCTCTTGCCAGAGCTGCTTTGGTGGCTATTTAAGACCAGGCTCAACAGGAAAGTGGGAGGCTGGCAACCAAGTACAGGCACGATGTACTAATCCCTTGGGCTTTGGGGGTGCCCCACAGTCCAAGAGAGGATCCTCAAGTTCAGGAGTCCTGGTGGGGCTGGGTGTTCTCTTGCTGAATTCCCACAGCAGATGGGGCATAAACTGTTTCATCTTGTCTGCCTCCTTCTGTTGAATTTTCCTTCCGTACACCACCCCTACCCAGTCACAGATGCTTTGCCTCAGAGGACCTGCTCTGCAGGTTAACAGCTCTGGAGTCTTCCAGATGGAGCCCACAGGGTCAGGTAGCTCTTCACTCACCCCTTTCCACCCCCACCCTCTCTTCCAAAGGGTCACAGATGTTGCCACCAGTGTAGAACTCAGGGTAATAGGCCCCACCGCTGCTGCCTGGGCTCTGGTCTCCATGAGGCCCAATCCACACCCCTTCAGATGTAAACATGGATGGAGCTCTTTGGCATCTGGGTGTGCTATGCAGATGAACCTCTGTTGGGGTTTGGATGTCCTACTAATTGTAAATCAAAGGGGAGAAGCAAATGGAAGGACTCATGCTGCCATGATGCTGACCCCACTCCTCACAAGAGTGATGATTTTAATTATTCTTTCTGGAATTACATGGACAGTTTGTCCACTTGTTTCAAAAGATTCCTCTTATGTGTGTGGATAATTCATATCACATCCATACTCTCTTCCCTCTCCATTTCAAGGAAAATGTGCCCATACCCATCCAAAAGTAATCAGTGTCATAAAGCCACAAGGTATATGGAAGGGGAAGAAAACATGTCAGATAATGTATTAACATATAGAGTATTTAAAATATATTTAAAAAGGTCCCAAAGAGTACATCTATGACTTTATTGTTGGAGTGAACCATTTTAAGAAATTTGAAAATTCCTCCACTACCCTCCCCACATACTGCAAGCAGTCCGGTGCCCTCCTCCAAGATACAGTTCAGTTTAGATGTTCATATCAGTCAGTGTCCAGTCAGGAGGCAGAAATCACATCAGTCATTTTGACAGGGAAAATCTGATATAAAGAATTATTAACTAGCAAAACGTGTTTAACTATGAAGAGGTAAAAGAAAGCTCTAAAGAAACCAGAAATGGGAGATACAGGAAGCAGACACTACATCTAAGGCTGAGGTAGAGCACCCAAAGAAGGAAGACATTTGGAAGAGGTAAGACAGAGATTCTGTTTATTGGAGAAGGTGGGACCGGGGTCCCCAGGAAGGGAAAGGAGTTTGCCATCATGCCACAGGTCAAGCCTGTTTGGCAGGAAAAATCCCACTAGCGAATTGGCAAGACTCCCCGGGAAGCAGCCTCCTCTAGTATACAGCCTGTTCCAATGCCATACTCATTCACCAAAAGGTGAGAGAAGCTAGGTCTTCTCCAGGCCACTAGCAGTAGTATTGTAGCATCAAGAAAAAAAGCTCCAGAACAAGAAGAGCTTTTTCCTCTGCTATTTCTTGCTGTGTCCTTCTGGTGCACTGTACTGACAATGGCTAACATTCTTCTGAATAGCAAGAAAGAAACTATTCTGGGTTTCTGCTTCATGATCAGTAAGTTGGGCAAATACAGGGTAGATATGAACCCAAAGGCAATAAACTGATAATGGGCACAGACCACAACTTTAGTTACTCAGCTTCCATATACACCAATTTGCCCACATTGGAAGTTCCATTTAACAACACACCTCCATATTTTCACCCATCTACAAAGCTACATTTACACATGAAGTTCTCAGTCTTTCCCCAAAATGAAATACACAGGCAGTCCCAGCCATTGAATCCAACAATTTTATATTATTTAATCCTCAAGCTTAGTCACAATCCCCTTGGCTATTCTGTTACCTAGAGACTATTTTTTATCTCCTTTCAGTTGAGCTGTTCACTTTATTCAATAATTAGTTTAATAAAGAAGAACAGGACCTAGCAATGCCCAGAGATTTTCTCCATTCCCTCCCACAATACACTCAAGCAATCCTAAAGTAGTTTTTAAAGTAAAAACAAGTATTGCTTCAGGAATATTGAAATCCATGTTAACAAAATTACAAGATACATTTATTTACCTTATTGAAGAATTTCTTCTCCAACCTAAATTCTATTTAGTTGACATACAGTTCAAAATTGGTTTTAGGTGTAGTGTTCAGTGGTTTATCATTTACGTATAATGCCCAGTGCTCATCACAACAAGTGCCCTCCTTAATAGCCATCACCAATCTATCCCATTCCCCACCCACCTCCCTCTATCAACCCTCAGCTTCTTTTCTATAGTTAAGAGTCTCTCATTGAGATGGCGGGGGGGGGGGATCCCTAGGTGGTTCAGTCAGTTAAGTTTCAGCCTTCGGCTCAGGTTATGTTCCCGGGGTCCTGGGATCCAGCCCCATGTCCTCCTGCTCCCTGCTCAACAGGGAGTCTGTTTCTCCTTCTCCCACTGCCCCTCTCCACTCCACTCATGTTCTCTGTCTCTCTCTCTCTCAAATAAATAGATGAAATCTTTAACAAAAATAAGTCTGTCATCATTTGTTTCCCTCTCTCTTTTACCCCTTCTGAATGTTCACCCGTTTTGTTTCTCACATTCCACATATGAGTGAAATCATATGGAATTTGTCTTTCTCTGATTGCCTTCTTTTAATTACCATAATACACTCTAGCTCCATCCATGTCATTGCAAAAGGCAGGGTTTCATTCTTTTGGATGGCTGAATAGTACTCCATTGTGTGTGTGTGTGTGTGTCTGTGTATGCATGTGTGTGTATACCACTTTTTTTTTAATTCATTCAACATTCCAAGGGCATTGGGCTCTTCCCATAGTAGACTACCATTGATAATGCTGCTATAAACATAGGTGTGCATGTACTCCTTCAAATGTGTATTTCTGTGTGCTTTGGGTAAATACCTAGTACTATAATTGCTGGATCATGCAGTAGATCCATTTTTCCTTTTTTGGAACTACCATACTTTTCTCCAGAGTGGCTGTATCAGTTTGCATTCCCACCAACAGTGCAAGAGAATTCGCCTTCCTGCACATCCTCACCAACACCTATTGTCTCCGGTGTCATTAATTTTAGCCATTCTGAACTATGTGAGGTGGTATCTCATTGTGGTTTTGATTTGTATTTCCCTGATGTGAATGATGTTGAGCACCTTTTCATGTGTCTGTTAGCCATCTGGATGTCTTTTTGAAAAAAATGTCTAACTTCTACCCATTTCTTACCTGGATTGTTTGGTTTGTGGTTGTTGAGTTTAATATGTTCTTTATAGATTTTGGATAGCACCCTTTAGTAAGTATATCATTTCCAAATAGCTTCTCCCATTCTGTACCCTGCTTTTTAGTCTTGTTGATTGTTTCCTTTGCTGTGCCAAAACTTCTTATCTGGGTGAAGTCCCAATAGTTCATTTTTGCTTTTGTTCCCCTTGCTTCTGAGACATGTCTAGTACCAAGTTACTGTGGCCAAAGTCAAAGACTATTCTGCCTGTGTTCTCCTCTAGAATTTTGATGGTTTCCTATAGAGGCTCTATTTTAAATATAACCATCAACAACTTGAATAAAATCATAAGGGTTAGAAGAGAGAGGAAGAAAATAGATCATAAATACAAATAAACACATCTATATGACAAGAAAGAAAAAATATGCAAAGCTACTACAGTCCTTTTTCTCTGCCTGGTCACAGGCAGGAACTGATATCTGTGACTCCCTTCTTCCATTTCCAATTCTGTGTCTTCTCATCTCTCCCAGAAGCACAGCAGGTCAGAATTCTCTACCTGTGGAGTGAATACACCTTCATGCCTGAAGGTCTGAGCCCTAAATAGTCTGGTGTCTTTTTATTTTCTGTGGTTGATACCTTATTCATTGGACTTGGAAGTACTGAGAGGCAGTACATAGATCCTGGAACTGTGCTCATGATCAACGCTTTCTTCAATTCACCGGGCATCTGAAAACTCTCTTCACCATTCACATCTTTGTTCTGGTAGCAATTCTGTTCTTTCCAACTGGTGTTGACACAAAAGGGGAACCCAGATCCTCATCCTTAATTCCCTGATTTAACACAGCATTAGTTTTTCAAATAACAGAAATTTACTAAGATATCATAAGTGTGTTTCATCCATTGCAGAATAGGAAATTTATACAATAGAATATTAGACTCATCTCTTCTTAAAGTCCATCAGCCATCCATTTCTCCAGAAATTTTTGGATGGCCAATGTCTCTGGTCAGAGTGTAGATTTCCCAAAATAGAGCTGATGACCCACCTGTAGCCTCTGGGTTTATCTGCACAACTCAAGCTAGATAAAACAAACACCATGTAATCCCGCAGAGTCATTCAGCCCTCATCTCCTTTCATATCCAAAGAATATAAAGACTCCATGAAATAATTTTCATTACCAAAAGAAACATGACTTCCAATAGTAAAATTCAGCCTACTCCAAACCAGCACAAACAAACAGTCAACTTTTAACTTCTCTCACCTGAGCATAAGGCGTGAACTGACTGTTCTCATAACCACACCCTAGGAAGTCTTCATCCAGAGCAGGAAGGCAAGACACCAGGTCATCCAGGGCTAACCCCAGAGGCTTTTGCCCCAGGGAGTCTGCAGCTCCAGGAAGAGCCATCATGAGGAGTCTGGGACAGTGTTGGGGCTCTATGGGGACATAGCCTCAGGGCTGCAGGGGAGTAATGGACATTCAGCCCCAGGAAGAGCACCATAAACACCAGAGACTGAGTTGAACCCCACCCCTGAGAGGCTCACAGGCTCCTCCAAAGAAGAAGGAAGATTGTTAAGGGTCACTGGGGTCTCTGCAGGCCCACCCACCACAGAGCAGATGGTCAGGGACACATCTCCTGACCTCAACATGAAATATGGAAACAGAGCCCCAGAGGAGGAAGCTAGAGGGAAGGAGAACATGTGGGAGCCATCAGTCATATTGTAGAAGGAGACATCCCTTTCCTTGAGGTCCAAGAAAACCCCAACCCTGTGGGGAGCTTGCCTACAGGATAGTGGAATCACAGAGTTGGAATATGCACAATAATTTTGCAAATATACTCCCACAGCCCAGAACCCCCTTTCTGGGCACTCTTGGTAACAGTATGTCCTCTCCACATCTCTTCTACAGATACCCAGACACCACTCACTTCTGTCTCCATTCCTGATCTCCACCACCCAATAACAGCGTCCTGATGTGATGCCCTCCTGACCTAAGATGCTACAGTGTTTTCCTGGGTCCTTAGTTGTATTCTTCCAGGTCACACTAGACTTTTCATCAGAAACAGCAAGGTTTGGATGTGCAGACTCTAGATCCAGAGTAACAGACACTGCAGAGAGAGTTGCCAATTATTTGAGGTCTCCCCTTGACCCATAACAAGGCACACCTCAACCACCCCCTCTCCCAGACATCTAGATGCATGTGGGTAGGGCTAAGCCTCCTGAGATGAGTCTTGTGACTCAAGTACAGACCTTTCCAACCAGGAGAAGTAACCAAGAGACTGATCTGGGGGTTTGACATGTCACAGGCATTTGAGGAGCAGACTGGACTCCAACACTGAAGGGTATCTCTTTAGCATCTGCTATCATTCACACCCACCAATCCAAGCTATGTGACTTTCACCGCCCTATCTGAACCCACCACCATTGATGGGGCCAGCATCTATTCACCACAGCAGGCTGAGGAGATGTCAGCAGCCGGGGGGTGGCCAGAAAGAACTCAAAGTAACTCACAGGGCTGGAACTTCTCCTTCCGCCAATCTACAAAAGAACCACATGTTTCATGTTAAGGCTTTGAGAAGTCTGAACACATTGGTGTTTATATCTAGTCTTCTAAAATACAGTGATGCAAGAGTTACAGGGAAATATCTTTTGCAAACATTCCCTGATGCATTTATTTCTTACATACACACAGACACACACACAGCCATCATGCTACAGCCTTCCCATGAGAGCCACACCATAAAGCTTCACACTACTGAGAGGCTGGATAACAACCTGAAAAGAAGAATCTATGCCCAGATTTCACTTTCAAATTATGTTTTCTCAATTCCTAACCACATATCCATCATGAAAGCTAGGTTTTCTTGAAAAGAATGGGGGAGATCAAAATACTAGTACACAAGGCATACTTGTGTATGCACTCTAGTGGCACATGGATGGCTCAGTCAGTTAAGCATCTGGCTCTTGATTTTGGCTCAGGTCATGATCTCAGGGTGGTTGGATCCAACCCCCCATCAGGCTCCACACTCAGCATGGAATCTGCTTGAGATTCTCTCTCTCCTGCTGCCCTTCCACCCACTCCAATGGCTCTCAAATAAATAAATAAAAAATAAAATCTTTTTTTAAGATTTGATTTTTTTGAGAGAGAGAGACAGAGATAGGGAGAGAGAGCAAGAGCAGGGAGAAGAAGGAGAAGCAGGCTCTGATGTGGAGCTCAATCCCAGGAGCCTGGGATCATGACCTGACCCAAAGGCAGCCGCCTAACCAACTGAGCCACCCGGGTGCCCCTAAAATCTTTTTTTTTTATTAAAAAAAATAGCCGAACTGTGGAAGGAGCCAAGACACCCTTCAACAGATGAATGGATAAAGAAGATGTGGTCCATATATACAATGGAATATTACTCAGCCATCAGAAAGGATGAATACCCACCATTTATATCGACATGAATGGAACTGGAGGGGATTATGCTAAGTGAAATAAGTCAAACAGAGAAAGTCATTTATCATATGGTTTCACTCATATTTGGAACATAAGGAATAGCACAGTAGACATCAGGGGAAGGAACGGAAAACTGAAGGGGGGGAAATCAGAAGTGGAGACGAACCATGAGAGACTATGGACTCCAGGAAAAAATCTGAGGGTTTCAGAGGGGAGGGCGTGGGGGGATGGGGTAGCCTGGTGATGAGTATTAAGGAGAGCACATGTTGTGATGAGCACTGGGTTTTTTTAAATTTTTTATTGTTATGTTAATCACCATACAGTACATCATTAGTTTTGTTGTAGTGTTCCATGACTGTATGGTGACTAACATAATATAATAAAAATATATTTTTAAAATAATGAATAAATAGGGCACCTGGGTGGCTCAGTTGGTTAAGCAACTGCCTTCGGCTCAGGTCATGATCCTGGAGTCCCGGGATCGAGTCCCACATCAGGCTCCCTGCTCAGCAGGGAGTCTGCTTCTCCCTCTGACCCTCTTCCCTCTCATGCTCTCTAGCTCTCATTCTCTCTCTCTCTCAAATAAATAAATAAAATCTTTAAAAAAATAAAATAATCAATAAATAATCAATAAACAAATAAATCATGCACATCAATTCAGCAGGAAAGGGGGAGATGCTAAAGATGATTATTTCATCATCATTTTTCACATAAATCCCAATAATCACTGAGGTTCTCTAAGGAGACTCACACATCTGGACCCCCAGCCTCCTTCACCTCTGGCTTCCCCTTCTCTGCTCTCACAGTCTATATCCCTGATCATAAATAGAAACAGCCAAAAAGAAAAAGCACATATTACACAGGTTCAAAGGGCACAGACTCTTAACTCCTCCAAGTACTAAGGATCCCTTGGATAACTTTTCATTGCTTTAGGATCCCCCAGACCACACTTCCATCCCAATGCTGCTAGAAGATCAAGATGATCTCATTATCAGAGGCAAACTTGGTTACATGATTACTTCCAAACTGCTTAAAATAAATATAAGTCCTTTCAGAAATCTCTCAAACAGGTGTCAGGAGTTTATTACTTTTCATACATGCAAATAACTTGCACACCCTCTGTGTATGTCCCACTCAAACCAACACAGCTATGATTTGTGGTGTCTCTTCTACCACTCTTATCTGCCCAAAATCTCTCCAAAGGAATCTCAGGCTCTCTACTTTCCTTCTCATCCCCTGCTCTTCTCCTAACACATTTTTTCTTTCCTGATTTGAACCTCACTTTTTCTGGTAAAGAATTTTAACTCCTCTAGGTTTCTCCTTTTGCAATCTTCACGCATTGCCTCTAATAAACCTGACCAAGTTCAAGCCCATCAGGTAAGTGCAATGTTCTCCTAAAAGGAAGGATAATATTTGTGAAAAAATATTAGTAGCTGTTTTTAAAAATACATATATATCATAAATCATGTTAAATATTTAATATACAATACATATTAAATAATATATGATTATAATATATATGTTATTGCTCTTGTTACACAAAAATATACAAAAGATGTTGTATATAATTGCAGGTGGCTCACAGACCCCACCCCCCAGAAATCCATAAATTTTCTGGTGGCTCTGGATCTCAGATTCAGAACACCTGCTCTAAAGTATTTAATTCCTCAGCAACTAAGCACATTTAAAGGAAGAAACCCAGTTTGGACAGGGAGTCAGAGTATGAGGAAGCAAAATGAAGACCAACATGCCAGAGGTTTGCAAGAAACAGGAAAACCAAAACCACAGCCAAAAAAGTAGGAATTTCAGGGAGAAATGGATTCAGAACCAAAGACCCACTTATGAAGACCTGAGTCCCAAGCAGGAAAGCTTGATTTCTGAAATCCTCTACAAACAACAGTTTCTGAATTATACAGTCACTATCCTGTTCCAGACTTTTCTTATAAATGACCTCTCTGTTGTCAACGCACCAATTAAAATTATGAGTTGAACAAAGTATGTTCAGAGTTCAGTGTTGCTAACCCTAACAGTGACCTGCAGTAAAGGATGGGTCAGAATGGAGGCAGATCTGTGTTCTCAAGGACAGTCTTTGCAGTCTTCAGAGGAAGAAGACAAAAGTGGCAAGGGGAGCAGGGACACCAACCCCAACCTGGTGTGGGGTCCATGACATAGAAGGGGGCTGAGTTGAGCCAGGGGAGGTAAGGTAACGGGAAACTGAGTAACATACCTGCATACAGCTGTGCCTTGCTCCAGGCTGAAAAGGAACACACCCTGGTGAGACCTCAGTCAGAGCAAGCCTGTTCAGCATTGATCTACTGACCCTTGCCTGCCCTCTGGAATATAGGTGACACTAGCTGCAGAGTGGGGAGAGGCTGGAGAGGAGAAGACCTCCTGCCATGTGCTGATATATATTGTATGAAAAGATTATATGGATTAAATATATAAAATTCCATAACTATAAAAAAATCATTAGTACACCCAGTGATTTTGAGCACAGAGATATTTGAGAAATAACCCAAAAGGAGAGGTGATTTCAGGCAGGGGTGTGAGATGAACTCTAGGGTAAAAGTGGCCAATCTTTCTGAGATAACACAATCGTTATTTGGGCACACTGACAGCTCATTCCACCACATTCTCATACATAGTCTGTCCAGACCTCTACCCATCACTTCGTGATCACAACTTCCAGGAACTGGAGAGAACACACTCTCCCTAGTTGGTATTATATAGCTGAGGTCACACTCTTAACCTTAATGACCACATTAATTTATATAATTCCTTTACTAAAATCTCAGAGCAGCTGGCTTTTGGATTCCAAGTGCTGACAGAACTAGTTGCACTGAAGGCTAAAAAGTTAGCAATATGGCAGGTAGGTCAGCACTGGAATAAACCCAAGATGCACGGCAGACTCCAGGGACCACCATCACCCCCAGGTTCTCAAGCACTGGGTGGGAAACAGTGGCCCAGATTGAGGAAAGCTCAAGCAACAGGGTTCTGCTTCCCACCAGCTTCCACTTCTGCCCCAGGGAAGGGTCTTCAGTCCCTGCCTGAAACAAGGAGAGGGGACGCCTTGACTTAGGTAGAACAAGAGACCCAAGGACATCTGGATAGTCACTCACCAGCCAGGTAAACAGATTTCCTCCAGTCTGAAAGGCAACACAGGAAACAGGTGAGCTAAGAACCAGAATGTCTCCTACAAAGAAGACACAGAAAGTTCTAGAGGAAAAGCAGAACTTACCAAGATCTGCTTGGAGTTCATCTGAAAGAGAGTGAGAAGTAAACATGAACTCCCATCTCTAAGAACAGCCAAGATTGCACATGACAAACACACAAATGCGCATCTCAGTACCCTAGAAGTTATAGCTCCAGATCCATCGAGCCTCCACAGCTCCAGCTGTCCTCTCTGGACCTCGTCAGCCACCCAGTCCAGGGCAAGGGCCCTCTGTCCACTTTTCCTCTGCACCAGCTGCCACACTCACAGGCCTTGGCCACTGTCCTGCCTTACCTCTGGCCTTCAGTGCCTCCTCCTTTGCCCACTGGTCCTCCTCCTTTTCCCTGTGGAGTTTCTCCCATTCCTGCATCTCCTGGCACTTTGCAGTATGTTCTCTCTTGGTGTAGTAGGCAGTCCCAAGGAGTAAGAGCATCATCAAGGTCAGGATCCCCATGAAAGCTGACATCCAGGGAGAAGTCTGGGGAAAGAAGTCCTCTGTGTCCGGTCAAACACACAGTCAGGGTCACAGCCCAGGACAGCACACCCAGCACACCCAGGGACTCCTACCCCCTCCCTATGGCCCTACTGGGAGAGGGAAACAGCACAGACCTGGGATGAAAATGGCCATCGCCTTCTCCTGGCTCAGGATTGGGTTGAGGAGGGAGCAGGTCACAGTCCTTGAAGACCTGTGTTTCACCACCAGAGCAGCCTCCACACTGAACAGCCCTTCAGCATTTTGGACATGGGTCTCAGAGAACATCAGGAACTTCTCTTCACTGAGGGCTCTCCACTGCACCTGGGGCTTTGGGAACCACCCTGATGCCTTACACACCACTCGGACCCCGTCCTCCTCTGGCCCTGTGATGTGCACTTGAGGGCCAGAGCCCACACCTGCAAGAGAGAAGCTAGGGAGCACAGGGAGGCCGCCCAGAACCCAGGGATGCAAGCAGAGCTTTCCCATGCACAACTCCAAGGGCAGCATTGCTTTCTGGAGGCCTCATTGAGGAGTGAGGAGTGAGGAGTGAACACAGCAGGGAGCAAAACATGGGTCCTGCCACAGAAAATAGAAGGAAGGAGCATGGGGACCTGAGCAGATACAGAGGGCAGGACTCTTCTCCCCAACCATGAAGGTGGGAAATCCATCCCCCAGAGTGACAGAAAGAGGAATTTGGTCTCAGGATCCATCCTTCTCTGCTCTTCTCACCTCACACACTCTCCAGGGCATTTGCTTGTGCACACACTGCCACTTGGTACATCACTTCCACCTTCACCAACCCCACCTACATCCTGAGCTCCCTCCCTAATATCCACATCCCTGGGTTAGCTCTGCCAGAGTTGCTCACGGATGTTCCAAACTCAAATCCTGAACTAATTCATGTTTGGCCCCATCTGTGATAGGCTGATGATGAAAATATTCCCAAATCCTTCAGCCTTTTTTACATCCAGCTCACCCTCTGCCACATATTCTTAGTGACTTCACACTCTGCTTCTGGGCTCCATCCCGTCACTTGACCTAGCCACTGCTAGTTCAGGGAATGTGACTCTAGGAGAGGTTGGAAACTGCTTGTGCCATTGCCTCACCTTCTGCCATGGGAGGGACATGCTCAGGCTAGCACAGCCTTTCCAGCTGCAGCTGTCCTAGCCCAGCCAACAGCCAGATGAACAACAGCTCTGTGAGCAAACCCAGCCAAGGTCCACTGTCAGAGCAAAATATATTAAAAGTAAGGGGCTTATTGTCCCTGTTGAAAATAAGGAATGAGAGCCCCTTCCTATCCTTTTCTTTTAGCATTTACTTGAGGAAACATGTGATTGTGGGTGCTTTCTCCCCCTCTTTGAAATGTATATAAATCCATTGAAAAACACAGATAGGCCCTTAGCCAGCTTTGTGATCCAAGAATGTATTTCCCAAGGACCTGGGAATCTTCCCTTTGAACTGCTCACACCAAGGAAGACAGCACACCTCTCTCCCCCTTCCTGTGCCAGGGTAGGAGCCTAACCTCAGTGGGCACCAGGATCCACATGTAAGACCACCTCCTGTCATGAAGACTGGAAAATGCATTTTTTTCAGGATGAAGCCAATTAGCTAACATGTATTGTCACCCAAATTACCAAGTAATTTTAGGGTGATCTGTTTGTGACAGTTGATGCTGTCATGTTCACTTACTTGAGAGCTAGTAACTGTCTACCCTGAGAACACGTGTGTTCAGTTGTGTCTGCATGGCTATGAAAAAGGGTGATTTTCTTTGTCTTTGCATCTCTTCAAAGATTGTCTATGATACACATCACATTATGGTAAATCTTATTCTATAATAAAAGAGTTTTCTTTCCTGTTATTTTTGTGAAGAAGATTTCTCAGAGATTTCCTTTTAATTATATTTCCCCAACATGACCAAAAATGTATGAGCAAACCCAGGTAAGAGTAGCCAAATACTGCTATCAATGGCTAACAGACACATGAAAAAATGTTCAACATCTTTAGCCATCAGGGAAATTCAAATCAAAACCACATTGAGATGCCACTTTACACTGGTTAGAATGGCAAAGATTAGCAAGGCAAGAAACAACAAATGTTGGTAAGGATGTGGAGAAAGGGGAACCCTCTTACACTGTTGGTGGGATTGCAAGCTGGTACAGCCCCTTTGGAAAACAGTATAGAGGTTCCTCAAGACATTAAACATAGAGCTACCCTATGACCCAGCAATTGCCCTACTGGGTATTTACCCCAAAGATACAGACGTTGTGGAAAGAAGGGGCACATGCATCCCAATGTTCATAGCAGCAATGTCCACAATAGCCAAACTGCAGAAGAAGCCAAGATACTCTTCAATAGA
Organism: Callorhinus ursinus; assembly: GCF_003265705.2. Classification (NCBI taxonomy): domain Eukaryota; kingdom Metazoa; phylum Chordata; class Mammalia; order Carnivora; family Otariidae; genus Callorhinus; species Callorhinus ursinus. The sequence continues at coordinate 7,221 of NW_027397314.1, read as the reverse complement.
TGAATGCATAAAGATGTGGTTCATATATACAATGGAATATTACTCAGCCATCAGAAAGGATGAATACCCACCATTTGCACTGACATGGATGGAACTGGAGGGGATTATGCTAAGTGAAATAAGTCAAGCAGAGAAAGTCAATTATCATATAGTTTCACTCATATTTGGAACATAAGGAATAGCACGGAGGACATTAGGAGAAGGAAGAGAAAACTGAAGGGGGGGAATCAGAGGTGGAGACAAACCATGAGAGACTATGGACTCCAGGAAACAATCTGGGGGTTTCAGGGGGGAGGGGGGGGGAGGATGGGGTAGCCCAGTGGTGGGTATTAAGGAGAGCATGTGTTGTGATGAGCACTGGGTGTTTTTTATATGCAAATAACGAATCATCAAATACTACATCAAAACTAATGATGTACTATATATGGTGACTAACAACATAACATAAGGAATAGTATGGAGGACATTAGGAGAAGGAAGGGAAAAAGTGAAGAGGAGGGGGAATCGGAGGGAGAGATGAACCATGAGAGACTATGGACTCTGAGAAACAAACAGGGTTTTAAAGGGGAAGGGGGGTGAGGGATGGGTTAGCCCAGTGATGGGTATTAAGGAGGGCACGTATTGCATGGAGCACTGGGTGTTATACAAAAACAATGAATCATGGATCACTACATCAAAAACTAATGATGTATGGTGACTAACATAAAAAAATTAAATTTAATTTAAAAAAAAGAATAGCCAACTACATGATCACTGGGTGTTATTTACAATTGATGAATTATTGAACTCTACATCTGCAATTAATGATGTGCTATATGTTAGCTAATTGAATTTAAATAAAAAAATAAAACTGGAAAAATGAAGAAAAAAAGAAAAGTAGCCAAATATAGCCTAGATTAGCTAAATTCCCTTAATGCCCAAATTAAATAAATGGCTATATGCCACTGAGATTTCTTACAGTGTGTTACACAGCATCATGACAACTGGGAAATAACATATAATTATCAATATTTCTACTACAATTAAACAAATGGCAAAAGAGAAACCCTAGGACTCTCCGTAGTCCCCACTTCCCCCTTCACACTGTTCCCAAATCTACTGACTCATTTGTGTCTAGTTTCCAAACCTCTCTGAAGCCAAATGTCTCCCACCTCACAGCCCCCACATGAAGTCAGACAGCCAAACTTCCTCTGTGTAACTACATTCATGCCTTCAGTCTCCTCTCCTTCTATCCATCCTCCCTCACACTGTCAAAGCAAACCCCCCATCCTACATCATTCTGTTTAAAATTTCCTCACCTCTACATCCAAACTCCGTTACCCAGCTCAAAAAGCCTTCTATACTGTCCCATCTGTCTCTCCACCACAAAGCAGCTGTCCATTCCTCCCCAATTCCCACTCCTGCACGCCCCTGGGTACACACATTCTAGCTCCAGGACTATTTGGTTAACTGCTCATAATCACAATCACCATGTTCTCTGTGCCCCTCATGGTCCAGAACACAAACCAGAAAGGCCCTTTGGAAGAGTCTGGTGATCCCAAGTACCTGCTCAAGTGTGTGCTACTCATGAACTTTTCCTGATCAATATCTTCTCTGTGGACCTGGTCCAGGAAAACCTCTGTATTCCAGGATTCTCACCTCTCACCACCCTACTATTCACCTCTCTCACCAACCATGTGGCCTGTCTGTGTGCCCAAACACACCTGCCACACTCCTACCTCAGTTACTTCACATGGGTATTCTGCTTGGAACTCTCACCCCAAGATAGCCACTTCTCTCAATGCCTACTCACCACCATCTAACATCCTCTATAACCCATCTGTTTACATCTTTATTGCTTTTTAGAGAATAAACTCTGGTCTGGGAGGAGCAAGATGTCAGAGGAGCAGGAGACCTAAATTTCGTCTGGTCCCAGGAATTCAGCTGGATAGGGATCAAACCACTCTGAACACCTACAAACTCAACAGGAGATCAAAGAAAAGAATAGCAGCAACTCTCTGAAAAGAAAAGCGACCACTTTCTGGAAGGTAGGACGTGAGGAGAAGTGAATCCAAGATGATATTCGGGAAGATAGACAGTGGGGGAGGAGGCCTCCGTCAGCCATTACCAGCAAGTGATAGAGAGCGGAGCACAAAATCGGAACTTTTAAAAGTGGGCTCTGCTGAGGGATGTCGCTCCAGTGGCTAAGCGGGGGGTGGAACCCTCGCGGGACAGTGTGGTCTCAGGAACCTCAGGAGCACAGAAAGACTGGGGATGCCTGAGTGTGGCACAGCTCCCAGGTGTTGGAGCAGGGAAGCTGGCTGCAGAGATGGAGCTGAGGAGAGGGCTCTCAGCTCAGGGTTGCCATAAACTGTGATCCACGGCACAGTTGGACAACTGCTCCAGCAGGGACCCAACAAGAGGCAGATCCGGGAAGACTCCCCTTCCTCCCCTAGGAGGAGAGGTGTGGGAGCGCACCGCAGGGATCTGCTGGGTTTGCGGACTCCACATGGGGTCACGTGCCAGAGTTAGAAATGCTCGGTCACAGGCCGGGTGAGCATGGAGTGCAGCCAGAGACAGGGGAGATGGGAGTGATTGACTGCTTTTCTCTGGGGGCTCGCTGAGGAGTGGGGCCCCAAGTTCTTGGCTCCTCTGGGGCGGAGAGTGGGAGGCCGCCATTTTCACTCTCATCCTCCAAAGCTGTATGGAAAGCTTGTCGGGAACAAAAGCTCCCAAGAGCAAACCCGAGCAGATTACTTAGCCAGACCTGGCAAGGGCAGGGCAATTCCGCCTCCGGCAGACATTGGGGAACCACAGCAACAGGCCCCTCCTCCAGAAGATCAGCAAGAACAGCCAGCCAAGACCAAGTTTACCGATCAATTAGAACAGCAGAACTCCATCGCTAGGGGAATACTGCACATAGAATTCATGGCTTTTTTCCCTAGATTCTTTAGTCTTTCAAAGTTAATTTTTTTTAAACTTTATTTTTCTTTTCCTTTTTTTAATTTTAGTTTTTCCCTTTTCAACCAACATCTTATCAAACCGTTTTTTAAAAATTATTTTTTATTTTTCATTTTTAGAGTCATATTCTATCCCCTCAGAGTAGCAAACCTTATTTTTGGTATATATATAAGTTTTTCCCTCTTTAAAATTTTGGGGTACAATTTCATCTAAAAGATCAAAATACTTATATATATACCAAAAATAAGGTTTGCTAATCTGAGGGGATAGAATATGACTCTAAAAATG
>NW_027397314.1:0-3893 GCF_003265705.2 Callorhinus ursinus | reverse complement strand
AAATCCTCTTCCTTCTTTTTTCAACCAACTTTTATCTTATCAATTCCTCTTATAAAATCTTTTATACTTTCCATCTTTACAGTCATATTCCATCCCTTCATCGTATTTACCCTTATTTTTGTACATATATAAGTTTTTCTTTCTTTAAAATTTTGGGAGGCACTTTCTTCTAAGAGACCAAAATACACCCAAAATCTAGTGTGTGGCACTGATCTATGCACCAGCCTGATCATATTTGATCATATTCTGTTTTTTTTTGTTTTGTTCTGTTTTTGTTTGTTTTTATCTTTTTCTTTTTTTTCTCTCTCTTTCTTTTTTCTTTCTTTCCCTTTCTTTCCCCTGGTTTCAGGTCTTTTCTGATTTGATTAGAGTATATTTTCTGGGGACATTGTTAACCTGTTAGCATTTTCTTCTCTCATTCATCTATTCTCCTCTGGACAAAATGATAAGACGAAAAAAATCACCTCAGCAAAAAGAACAAGAGGTAGTACCGTCTGCCAGGGACCTACTCCATACGGACATTAGTGCGATGTCGGACCTAGAGTTCAGAATCATGACTTTAAAGATACTAGCTGGGCTTGAAAAAAGCGTGGAAGTTATTAGAGAAACGCTTTCTGGAGAAATAAAAGAACTAAAATCTAACCAAGTCGAAATCAAAAAGGCTATTAATGAGGTGCAATCAAAAATGGGGGCACTAACTGCTAGGTTAAATGAGGCAGAAGAGAGAATCAGCGATACAGAAGACCAAATGATGGAAAATAAAGAAGCTGAGAAACAGAGAGATAAACAACTACTGGATCACGAAGGCAGAATTCGAGAGATAAGCGATACCATAAGACGAAACAACATTAGAATAATTGGGATCCCAGAAGAAGAAAAAAGAGAGAGAGGGGCAGAAAGTATATTCAATTAAATTATAGCAGAGAACTTCCCTAATGTGGGGAAGGAAACAGGCATCAAATTTCAGGAGGCACAGAGAACCCCTCTCAAAATCAATAAAAATAGGTCAACACCTTGACATCTAATAGTAAAACTTACAAGTCTCAGAGACAAAGAGAAAATCCTGAAAGCAGCTCAGGAGAAGAGATACGTAACCTACAATGGTAGAAATATTAGATTGGCAACAGACCTATCCACAGAGACCTGGCAGGCCAGAAAGGACTGGCATGATATCTTCAGAGCACTAAACGAGAAAAATATGCAGCCAAGAATACTATATCCAGCTAGGCTGTCATTGAAAATAGAAGGAGAGATTAAAAGCTTCCAGGACAAACAAAAACTAAAGGAATTTGCAAACACGAAACCAGCCCTCCAAGAAATATTGAAAGGGGTCCTCTAAGCAAAGAGAGAGCCTAAAAGCAGCATGGACCAGAAAGGAATACAGACAATATACAGTAACAGTCACTTTACAGGCAATACAATGGCACTAAATTCATATCTTTCAACAGTTACCCTGAATGTAAATGGGCTCAATGCCCCAATCAAAAGACACAGGCTATCAGATTGGATTAAAAAACAAGATCCATCAATATGCTGCCTGCAAGAGATTGATTTTAGAACCAAAGACACCCCCGCATTGAAAGTGAAGGGGTGGAAAATCATTTACCATGGTAAAGGACACCAAAAAAAAGCTGGGGTGGCAATCCTTATATCAGACAAATTGGATTTTAAAACAAAGACTGTAATAAGTGATGAGGAAGGAGACTATATCCTACTTAAAGAGTCTATCCAACAAGAAGATCTAACAATTGTAAATATCTATACCCCTAGCATGGGAGCAGCCAATTATATAAGGCAATTAATAACAAAAGCAAAGAAACACATTGACAACAATACAATAATAGTGGGGGACTTTAACACCCCCCTGACTGAAATGGACAGACCCTCTAAGCAAAAGATCAACAAGGAAATAAAGACTTTAAATGACACACTGGACCAAATGGACTTCACAGATATATTCACAACATCCCAACCCAAAGCAATGGATATACACATTCTTCTCTAGTGCCCATGAACAGTCTCCAGAATAGATCACATCCTAGGTCAAAAATCAGGGCTCAACCGGTACCAAAGGATTGGGATTATTCCCTGCATATTTTCAGACCACAGTGCTTTGAAACTAGAACTCAATCACAAGAGGAAAGTCAGAAAGAACTCAAATACATGGAGGCTAAAGAGCATCCTACTAAAGAATGAATGGGTCAACCAGGAAATTAAAGAAGAATTAAAAAAATTCATGGAAACCAATGAAAATGAAAACACAACTGTTCAAAATCTTTGGGATACAGCAAAGGCAGTCCTGAGAGGAAAGGATATAGCAATACAAGCCTTTCTCAAGAAACAAGGAAGGTCTCAAATACACAACCTAACCCTACACCTAAAGGAGCTAGAGAAAAAACAGCAAATAAAGCCTAAACCCAGCAGGAGAAGAGAAATCATAAAGATCAGAGCAGAAATCAATGAAATAGAAACCAAAAGAACAGTAGAACAGATCAACGAAACTAGGAGTTGGTTCTTTGAAAGAATTAACAAGATGGATAAACCCCTGGCCAGACTTATCAAAAAGAAAAGAGAAATGACCCAAATCAACAAAATCATGAATGAAAGAGGAGAGATCACAACCAACACCAAAGACATACAAATGGCCATAAGAACATATTATGAGCAACTCTATGCCACCAAATTAGAAAACCTGGAAGAAATGGATGCATTCCTAGAGATATATCAACTACCAAAATTGACCCAGGAAGAAATAGAAAACCTGAACAGACTTATAACCACTAAGGAAATTGAAGCAGTCATCAAAAATCTCCCAACACACAAAAGCCCAGGGCCAGATGGCTTCCCAGGGGAATTCTACCAAACATTTCAAGAAGAATTAATACCTATTCTCCTGAAACTGTTCCAAAAAATAGAAATGGAAGGAAAACTTCCAAACTCATTTTATGAGGCCACTATTACCTTGATCCCAAAACCAGACAAAGACCCCATCAAAAAGGAGAATGACAGACCAATATCCTTGATGAACATGGATGCAAAAATTCTCACCAAAATACTAGCCAATAGGATCCAACAGTACATTAAAAGGATTATTCACCACAACCAAGTGGGATTTATCCCTGGCCTGCAAGGTTGGTTCAACATCCACGAATCAATCAACGTGATACAATATATTAACAAAAGAAAGAACAACAATCATATGATCCTCTCAATAGATGCAGAGAAAGCATTTGACAAAGTACAGCATTCTTTCTTGATCAAAACTCTTCAGAGTATAGGGATAGAGGGTACATACCTCAATATCATAAATGCCATCTATGAAAAACCTACAGTGAATATCATTCTCAATGGAGAAAAGCTGAGAGAAAGAAAAGCTGGAGAAAAGCTTTCCCCTTAAGGTCAGGAATGCGGCAGGGATGCCCACTATGACCACTGCTATTCAACATAGTATTAGAAGTCCTAGCCATAGCAATCAGACAACAAAAAGAAATCAAAGGCATCCAAATCGGCAAGGAAGAAGTCAAACTCTCACTCTTCGCAGATGATATGATACTGTATGTGGAAAATTCAAAAGACTCCACCCCAAAACTGCTAGAACTCATACAGGAATTCAGTAAAGAGGCAGGATATAAAATCAATGCACAGAAATCAGTGGCATTCTTATACACCAACAACAAGACAGAAGAGAGACAAATTAAGGAGTTGATCCCATTTACAATTGCACCCAAAACCATAAGATACCTAGGAATAAATCTAACCAAAGAGGCAAAGGATCTGGACTCAGAAAACTATAAAATACTCATGAAAGAAAGTGAGGAAGACACAAAAAAAATGGAAAAACGTTCCACGCTCATGGATTGGAAGAACAAACATTGTGAAGATGTCAATGCTAC